>NW_020955205.1:1709965-1756692 GCF_003031625.1 Empidonax traillii
CGCGCCGGGCGCGCTCGCCCCGCGGGCCGCGCCGGGCTGTGACCGTGCCCCGTGCCCCGTGTCCCGCATCCCCCCGGCCCTCACCATGTCAGCGCGGCCCGGCCGGCGCGGGCGCCGCCGCCATTGCTGCCGGGGGGCGGCCGGCCTGACGTCACCCCGCGTCACCGGGCAACGCGCCCGTGACGTCACCGCCGGGACCCCCGGTCCCCCCGGCGGGGCCCAGGGAGCGGCCACAGCGGGACACTCCGGGCGGAGGGTCCAGCGACCCCAGTGTGTCCAGGACAGGCCCCCCTGGTCCCAGTTCGGCATCACCGCGGTCCCCAGCACAAGGTCCCCCGTGGGGTGGCCATGTTGGGGTCCCCCACAGTGTCCCCGCGGGCCAGCACGGGGTCTCCAGGGTCCCCAGTGCACCGTCCCCAGTATCCCCGGTAGGGGGTCCTCGTGAGACCAGCACGGCGTGACCATTTTGAGTCCACTCCATGGCTGTCACAGTGTGTCCACAGCCCAGCACAGGGTGCCCAGTGTCCCCACGACCGGGTCCCCAGCATCCCCAGTACAGGATCCCTACATGGTACCAGAATAGGGTGACAATTTTAGGTCTCCAGATGTCTGTCATGGTGTCCCCACACTCCAGGACAGAGCTCCCAGTGTCCCCCGTACACGGTCCCCCGCATTCCCAGTACAGGATCCTCTCAGGGTCCCAGTACAAAGTGGCCATTTTAGGTCCCCTACAGCTGTCACAGTGCCCCCACAGCCCAGCCCAGAGTCCGTGTTGCAGGTCCTTGTGTCAGTAGTGTGTCCCCAGTGTCACCATGATCCCAGTGGAGCAGCTGTGATGGCTCATTAATACAAGGTCCCCACAGTCCTTGGATAATGTCCCATCTCCATCATGGGGTTCCCAGTATACCCAGCCCACGGCCCTCATGGATCTGGCACAGGGCATCCTGTAGGGTCCCAACCAAGTTGGCATGGTGTCCCCCGTGTCCCCAGCATGGTGTCTGCATGGCCCCACTACAGAGCATCCACACTGCGTTCCCAGTGCACCCATTGGAGGGTCTCAGGACCCTCCAACAGCACCCCAAAATGCCCAGCCGCAGAAAGAGAGGGACCCCTGAGGACCCACAAGCGGCTGGGGGGGTGTGACTTGGAGAGGGTGTGAGTGGGGGGGCCGTGTGAATGTAGCGACGGTGTGAGCTGAGGGGATGGTGTGAGTTGGGGAAACGATGTGAGTTGGGGACTTTAGTTAAGGGGTGCTGTGAGCTGGGAAGGATGGTGTGAGTTTGGGGGACAATGTGAATGGAGGGGATGGTGTGAGTTGCAGTCGAACAGCCTGAGTTGGGGGCACGGTGTAAGTGGGGGGCGCAGTGTGACTTGGGGAATGTGTGAGTTGGGGGTGTGGGCATTGGGGGGCGCTGTGAGTTGGGGAGTGGTGTGAATTGGGGGATGTGAGTTAAGGGGATGGTGCGACTTGAGGGGGCGGTGTGAGTTGGAAGGGATGTAAATTGTGGGGATGATGTGAACTGGGGGGGTGGTTGAGTTGGGGGGTCGGTGTGAGTTGGGGTCGGTGTGAGTTGGGGGTGCTGCCCCTTTAAGAGCAGCGGCCCCTTTAAGGCACGGTCACTCTCCGTCCGCGCGCGCGGAGGCTGTGCCGCCTCCTCATTGGCCGGTCGGGCGCGTGCCGTTACTCAGCGCCTCCCCCCGCGCCTTGTGCGTCCGCCGGTGAAAGAAGTCCCGGCGCCCCACCCTTGTGTCCCCCGGCGGGGCGGGCGGCGGAGGGATCCGCGGGGGGCGGTGCTGCGGCCGGCTCGGATCACCTTGGCGGGGCGCGGGGGCGGCGCGCAGAGCGGCGGCGGCGCTCGGAGAGGCAGGACCAGTGCGGGGCGCGGCTGAGCGGCGGCAGGTAACGGCGGCCTGAGGGGCAGCGGGGCCGACCGCGGTGGTACCGCCGTTATCCCCGTTAACCGCCGCCAGCAGAGGGGCTCCCTCCGGCGGCGGCTGAGGGGAGGGGGCGCGCGCCCCACGGGACGGTTGGGGGCCGCAGGGGCGCGCGGGGGGCGCGCGGTGCCGAGCACGTGGCCGGCGGCAACCCTGGCCGCGCGACCCTCCCGAGCATCCCCCCACGATCCCGCACCGGGAAACGCCCGCTCCGAGCATCCCCCCACGATCCCGCACCGGGAAACGCCCGCTCCGAGCATCCCCCCACGATCCCGCACCGGGGAACGCCCGCTCCGAGCATCCCCCCACGATCCCGCACCGAAACCTCCCGCATTTGGGAAACCCCGCTTCGAGCACCCTTCCGCGACCTCACACCGGGCAGCGCCCGCTCCGGGCACAGGGAGGCACGGGAGGTTCGGTCTGCGGGCTCGGGGCCGCGCACGGGGGGCGGCCCCGCGGCCGTGCGGTTACACGGAGCGCGGGGCCGGGTGGCAGCTCCCGGCCAGGTCCCGGCGGCCGGGCTGTGCTCGAGGAGCCGCCGGAGGCTGAGTCAGAGGCAGCCGGAGCCCGCCCGGCCCCCCCGTGCCCGCACTCACGTAAGAGCCGGCGGTTCCCTCGAGCGGCTTTGGCTTTAAATCAGCGACCGGTTCGCTGCACCCGCCAGTGATGCTGCAGCCTCTTCCCATCCCACCCCCCCGCGAAGAGAATTAATCTTCCGCCGTAATTGTGCCTGCTTAAACGCGTTCAGTTGATTTGGACAGTCTCTTGAACTGTGAAAACCTCTGAAACGTGTTTAAACCCTCTGTGCAGTGCTACCAGGGCATGAATAGGGCTTTTGTCGGCGGACAATGGCAACCTCCCGACTGTCTCCTCAGACTAATGAAAGTAGAATGCAATCTCTAAAAACCTGCTTTGTCCTGATAAGGGAACTTAGTATCGCCGAGGCCCAGGTTAACAAAAAATCAGTGTTTTACAGAGGTTTTTGTGATGCTAATGTGGTAACTTTCTTGCTGCTTCTCATCATGTCTTGCCTTGGCTCAAAGGTAGGATGACAAAGAGGTTTTTTGGTTACTCAGACGCCTCCTGGGACTTGTTGTGCAACCAGGAGTGCTTAATTAAAAAAAAAAAATCACTCCAAAGCGCATAATTTCATGCCCGATATCCCGTTCATAAAGCAGAATTTAGGCTAATTTAGAGGAGTTTGATGGCCTAATGAGCCGGGCTGATGCCGGCGGGTTTCCAGCCCATCACTGGATTAAGCAGGAGGTTTTTGTGCCGAGGCAGGAAGCGCCGCTGGGAGCCACGTGCTTGAACCGGGGACTTCTGCCTGTGAAACCCTTCTGAGAAACTTCGCTTTCGGTAGATAAACACACTGGGGAGTCTGCAGCAGCCTGCGTTGCTTTTGATTACCTGCTCCTTTATCCAGTAGAAGCTGTAAATATTATTAAAACCTTCGTTTCTTGCTGTTAGCCCACGTGATTCGCCACCGGCCTTAATTCCCTTTGCACCCGCCAAGCTGATAATTGAATTTGGTGGGAACAAGACGTTTCCCAGGCCAGCCGGAGCACGTGCTGGTCCTTTATCTCCCGTTGTTTTCCCAGGGGAAGATGGAGCCGCAGCGTGGTGGTGTTGGATGGCACGTAGGGAATGGGGATGCAGTACCGGGGCGCTGCCACGTGCAGCGACCTCCATCCTGGAGTGGGGATGCAGCACAGGGAGCTACACTTCCACCTGTTTAAATGTTAAAAAAAAAAAGATCCAAAGCTTCCTTTTATCATGTAAAGCAGGTTTTTACAGCTTGCCTGAAGGCAGCCAGGTGCTTTTTGCCGGGCTGAAAGGCTCCTTGTCCTCTGCAAGGTTAAGCCTGTAGGTGTGTCCTACAAATACCCTCGAGATAAGTCTTTCTCGTCACCAACATCCGATGCTTGTCGCCTCCTCTCTTTTAGTTAAGCCTCCTCTGTGCGTTTGTCTTGCAGGGAGGGCAGCTCTGCTGAGCCAGCAGCACACAGGGAAAGTGCTGCTGTCTCCCTGGGCCCGACTTCCCTTTTCCATTGCCAAAAAGCCGGGGAGTCGTCCCTTTTGAGGGGCTCTCCTCCCCTGGATCCCCAGCTCGCTGCCCGGGAAAGCTTTAGCCAGCCAGGAGCAGGTGGTGGCTCCTGGGTCCCATCCAGGCTTACGGAAAAGAGGGGGTATTTTGGGGTTGCCATTTTGTACTTACGTAACGGCGCGATGCCGCCTCATGCTGCCCTTCCTCCCTGGAAGAGGGGATGCCAGGCAGCTGCATTTCTCTGTTGTTAAATGCCTTTTGCCTCTGGAATGAGCAAGGCTGATGTTTTCGTAGTCTTTTTTTGGGAATCTGAAGGCCTGCCTGGTTTCATAACCCTGGCCTAAGCACTAACTCAAACCATTTCTGCCTCTGGCTGGTGGACGCTGGGCATGAGCAGCATCGTTCTGCAGTATCAGAGACGTTGTGTAAGTGAGGGTGAGCTGTAAATCCAGAATTGTCACCCCCCCCCCCCTCTTCCCACTGCAATTCCTCCAGGCAGTGACACAGCTCTACCGGTGTGGCCTGGGGACAGTCCCTGCTGGAGTTTCCACTTCCCTCTGTCACCGATAACAGCAAAGACTTGGCCCTGGGTGGGGATTGCCAGGGTGGGGGTTGCTACTCCCTCTCCTTTCTCCATCCCCAAGGGCACATCTGGAAGTGCTGTGATTTTAGGCTTTCTTGGCTGACCAGTGGGATGAGCTGGCTGGAATTAGTCACCTGGCTACTGCAAAACCAGTCCTGACCTCAAGCGGCTCATTCTGGAATATTCAGGAGCTGGGGAGATACCAGACATCATTGGGACGTCCTGTCTGTAGCACAGGCAGCCCATGTAATAAACTTGGAGATTTAATCATTATTCCTCGGGGAAGGAATTCAGGTTTATTCAGTGTTGCAAGCATTCAGGCTTTGTAGGGTATTGCTTACCCCCCTTCCTTGCTCAGCCCAGACTGAGAGCTCTGTGTTTTCAGGTGTCCTTGAAGTCCTTGCTCCTCTGTTTGATTTTAAAAAAAGCAGAGTGGTGGGAAATGCCAGACATTCCTGTTATAAATATAAGACTGGTCATTCCAGTAGAATTCAATCGCTGCCTTGTAAATGTGTGGTGATGGGAGGCCGGAGGGAGCACTAAGAAGTGAATTTTAGTGGTGGTGGCCCAGCACTGGGGCAGATGGGTGTTTTGGACACGTTTTGGCTCCTGCATTTCTGCTCTCGCCCCTGGATAAGGTCATGTCTCCAGTTACTTTTTCTGAGCTCACTGAACTACTGGAAAGTTGTGAAGGAGATTCTGACTGGGAAGTGAACTTTTCCTTTCTCTTTATAAAGACTTTAGGGGGTTTAAAGTTGTATTTGCAAGTGATTTGAGTGGGTGGGGGATTTCCACGAGGCAGGGAGAATTCACTTGGCTCTTGTTATGAACTTCCAAGTCATGCTGTGGGTGCAATTTCTGTGTCAGGTTGTTCCCTATTCCTTGTGTTCCCAGCAGCAGTGCAGACCTGCTCGCCTGTGCGTGGAGGTGATTTCCCAGCAAAGGCTTGTTGGTTTTGGCATCTAGAGAAGCTGGCACTGCTCTGCAGGTGTCGCAGGATGCAGCAGCAAGTGTTAGAGTGCTGAAACAACAGTGTTTCAGGGCTGACCAGAGGGTTTTCCTATAATAATGAGACTTCGTTGGGCTTTTCATGTGGGCAGACCTTCGTGTAGTGACTCCAGTGAATCAGCATCTTCTGGCAGGGCTGAGGGAAAAGAGGCTTTGCCAGGTCAAATTATGGTTTTGTGTGGCCTAGGCGCCCTGTGCCGCATGGCAGCGGTGATGGTGAGTCAGGGCTGGCTGCGCGAGGAGCTGCACGTACGTGAGGAAGGGCTGCGGAGCAGGGGAGGAGCCGCTGCGGCACCAGCCGGCTCAGGGCAGGCTGGGAGGGCACGGCTGTCCTTCTGCTCAGCTCTGACAGAGCTTTTGGGCTCACTAGTGCCTCTGCCAGAGCTGAGCCTGCTGAGCTGGTGTGTGCCCCTCACATTGCTCCATGGGTTACTGGGGGGCTTTGTCTGCCTGGGGTGGGCAGAACAAAAATCCTGCTCGGTCCCTGCTCTCTGCCAGCCTTTTTAGCTGAGCCATAACCCACATTTCTACAAGCACATCTTAGACGTGAAGGCAGCTCATGCCTGCTCTGAATATCCCTGCATGCCCAGGGCATGGAGTTTGAAGTCAGACCAATTTTTGAAGCCAAAATGAGTGATCTGTCCATGCCAGTAGCCACCACCTTGCATCCCTCCCTTACCAAGGCTTTTGGATTCTTGCCTGGGCAGTTCCAAGAAACAAAGAGCTTTTAGTTGCCACTTCTACCTGAGAACAAAATTACTGCAATTAAAAATGCCTGGGGGCACCAACACTGCTGGGAAATGAGTGTCCTCCCATCCCAGTGGACAGTTAAGCTTTAGCTCAGCTTCCTCTAGGGATTATGAGCTGTTCCTGCTGTTGTAGAGATGCTCTAGTCCAGAGGATCCAAGCAACCTGAGTTCAGAGAGGTTTTTTTAAACCAAATTCTGGAAAAATAACCAGTTTTAAACTTTATGTTGGTTTTCAGCTGCCCTGGGTGAGGAGGAGTGCAGGGGGCAGGGGAAACCCCCACAGCATCTTCAGTCAAAGAGGGACCTTAAATACATTAAAGAAATCTTCAGTGTTTTACGTGTTCTCTGCCAAGGTGTTGTGTTTAATCAACTCAAGTCTGCTTGCTTGTCCAGGCTTAGAGGCTGGGGTTTAGGCTTAGGCGGGCTTTGCCACGATTAGGTGCTCTGGGCAGAGGATTGCCCGTGTCCGGGCATGCCGCAGTCACGCCAGCACCGAGCTGCCCCGGTCCCGGCTGGGATGGGAAGCGCAGTCGAGGCTTGTAGAGGAATGACTGGAGAGCTGGGAGGGAGGAGGCAGAGCCTCTGCCTGCGCACTCAAGTGCTTGAATTTTGTTGCGTTGTGTAGCTCCAAGGGAAGACTGGCAATGAAGAGAAGCTATGAAGGGAACATCTGCATAGAAGGCAGGTGAGCTTTGGGTGGTCCATGTGGGGAATGACGTGGAAATAGAAATGTGTCTTGCCTGTTAAGACTCTTGAGTTGGAACATAAAGATAGTCTGACCCAGTAGCAGCTTTCTCGTTACCTCCATATTCATCACGTGGGTGTGTTGGTGTCTCTGCTTGCTGGGCAGGTCAGGGTGATTCCCAAACCTGGCACCGCTTTCTTTTCTTTCAGACACAGGAATCGAGCGACCATGTCGAAGCACCACGATGCAGGGACTGCTTTCATCCAGACCCAGCAGCTCCACGCTGCCATGGCTGACACCTTCCTGGAGCACATGTGCCGCCTGGACATTGACTCAGAGCCCACCATCGCCAGGAACACCGGCATCATCTGTACCATTGGTAGGTGATTCCTGGATAGGGGAGAATCGCAGCAAGAACCCACACCTGGGTGAAACCTGTTAGGGAAATTGTGAGAGGGATCCAGCTTTCATCCCTTGCCAGGGCTGAGCTTGTGTGGTGAAGGAACACGACTTTCCCATGTTTGCCTAACCCATGGTACTGCTGGGAGTGATTCCAGTACCCAGGGAAGTGGGAATTGCTTGGGTTCTGTGGGCAAGTTAAAACAACCTTTGCTGCTGCAGCGCTGAGCAAGCCTGTATCCAGTTACCTTTTCTCTTCCACATGAAACAGCTTGGTGTGTGTAGGTTACCTCATTATTTTTACAAAGTTAATGTTCAAACTGTTTCTTCCTCCTAGGCCCAGCCTCCCGCTCTGTGGAGAAGCTGAAGGAAATGATTAAATCTGGAATGAATGTTGCCCGCCTCAACTTCTCTCACGGCACCCATGAGGTAAGGGTGGGGCCTGAGCTCATACAGCCTCATATACCCTTTGTGTCTGCTGCCTCTGTCCCTTATGGAAGAGGGAAATCCAGCTTCATCCAGACCAGCCTTGGTGTGGGAAGGCGAAATAGCTCTGCTTTTGGGGAAAGCACACTGTACAAACCGAGCCTGCGTAATTGCTGATAACATTTGAGTGTGTTTTCTGAGCCATTTTGAAAGCAATTCAGGTTGGTTCCACACCCTTCACCGCACCAGGGAGCCAAGTAACTGGGATTTGGCACTGTGTGCCATGAAATACTTCAGTTCTTCCTCACATGCTGCTGTTCACTGCACAAAGCAGCAGAAGCCGAAAACACCTGCCTCTGTGTTGCTGCTGCTGTTCTGCACCTCAGCAGGAGGTCACGCTATCAGTTCATCTCACTTCTTCTTTCATTGCTGGGGGTTTCGCAAGCAGGTCATCAATGAATAACTCAGTCTCCAAAGGGATCGGTTAGTGATTTGGTGTAATTACTGGGCCCAGTGGGAAGAGTGGACTCCCGAGTTTTCTGGCTCACCAGCTGCTCCATTTGTGTTCCTGGTCCTCGGGAGGGTCGTGGGACGTGGCCTGGTGGTCTTAGAACAGTAAGGTCAAAAGAAATCAACACTCCATGATAGACAAACCCTTACTGCTATAAATAGCTGAGATCCTCAGTGATACTGGAAGAGTTGAGGATCCCATTCCAGGTTGCTTTTCTGCTGAGGTTTTTTTTTTAACTCTGGCTCCTTTCCAGCTTTCAAAATGTCACCCAGTAGCCAGTAGCAGCTGTAGGTGGCTTTACTTACTGACCCGTGAGCCTCGTGGTGTGTAACAGCTTGTCCTCTCACCCTCACTGGCCTTTAAAGGGCACAGGGCACTGTCAGAATTGACTTAACTGGGGGCAACTGTCAGACCTTGACTAAAGACTGTGGGATAGCGTCAGTGCAGGGCCTACAGTTGGGAAATCCTGAAGAAAATGAGGAGCAACTCTACCTCTTGGTAGTCAGATCCTGCAGCCGGGTGGCTCTTGAGCTGAGTGACAGATCAGGGAGTTGGTGACCAGGCTGAAACTGGGAATTTTCCCACCGTTACTGCCCAGCAGAGTGGCTGCTGCAGTCTGTGAACTTGTTGGCTGAGGTTAAGGACAGGGAGTGTGGCTTTGGGTGAGGTCGAATTGCACATTTCACACAGATGAGATTGGGTTACTGCAGACTCTGGTCCAGCTGTCATCTCTTGTGGAGTGGGACCATCAGCCGTAGCCAGTCCTAAGTTTGTGTCCTCTCCTGGTTCCTCAAACACTGCAGTTTCCAGTGAAGCCCCACAGAGTTTTGGTCTGTCACAAGTGTTCAGTTCTAGTGTCCACCCCAAAGTATTTACTGGGGATTCAACTTTGGCAGAGGTGTTTTGGCACCTGCCTGCCATCCTTTTACATAGAATAAAAATGGCTTTTACTCCCAGCTCTGCCTGCATTCCCGTTCTGCATATGTAGCTCTTCAGGAAGTTGGACTCAGTCAGTCTTTGATATCAAACTAAAATGGAAAAATCCCAGATGACTGGGATCAGATAAGTTTAATGAGAGCATTCAGGCATGTTTTCTTTGCTGTATCCCAGGCTGCAGTGCCTGGAAGGGTTGGGACCATCTCAGTCCCAGCTTACGCACTCAGTCAATAAACTGAATCATTTTCCTCTCCTAAGGAGTTATCAGCTGTTGGGTATCTCTGGCCAAGGGCACACACACTTTTAACACGTGAACTTTAGTATGGCTTTTCCCAGCCTTACCTTCCTGGCACTGGATTATTGCCCCTGAGATACTCAGGTTGGTGTGCAGGGCTCGTGTTGAGGGGGTGAGTGGCACGAGGCAGCCAAGTGTTCCAGGTGAGCCAGGTCAAAGGGAGCCAGGTGTTCCAGGTGAGTCACACTGAACTCTGTCACTGTGGGCACAGAGAGGGGAAAGGGTATTTCTTATCAACAAAAGTCTGTCAAGTGTTACACAACTCTTCCTAGTTGTAGGTAGTTCAGGTTATCTCTTAATGTTGTTTGAACAAGTAAAGTAAACTGATCTGCTGGCCATTCAAAGCGCATTTGAGGGATTAGGATGGGATTTTTCCCACAAAACTGTCTCGAAACTGGCAGCATTAGCAAAATGCTCTCTTACATGTGGAGGTTTGGAAGCCAGTTGTGTGGTGCTGCAGCATTGAACTCCTGCTGTGATTGCTTTGGCTGCTGAAATGTAAATATTTACATGGATGACATCCTCTTTGCAAAGCCTTTATCACTTGGGGAGGTATTGAAAGGCTTGTCTACCTGTGGGACTGATTGTGGGTCAGGCTGGAAGTGTGTGTGGGAGTTGGTAATGAAGGGAATGGGGAATGGCATCTTCCCTTCTGTGCTCTGAAGGGGAGGAGGAGCACAGCCATGTGTGATAATGGCTTAGCTATCCATCTGCTGATGTTCTGCTGTGTTGAGTGGGCAGGTGTTCAGCAAAACTTTTGGCAATGCTGCTCCTAAAGGCCTGTGTCGTTAACCACTTTCTACTCGTGAGCATGTCTAGTGATAGAAAATCATTTCAGCTGGGCCCCTGGGCTTCTTCTTGAGTTGTCCTGCTGGAATTAGAACTGAGGGCACAGCCAGATAATTTCCAGACTCCACCTTCATGACAGGAAGGCCTTATCCTTTACACTCTGGTTTTCTGGAAGATTAGTCTGGATTAAATTTTGAAGGTAGAACTGAAACTGAGCATCATGTGAAAGCAAAGCTCTCAGCTTGGGCAGTGTCTCAGGGTCTTTTGCGTAAGCAGTGGAGTAGAAATGGACTGAATATTCCCATCTCTTTCTTTTCCAGTATCATGAGGGCACAATCAAGAACGTGCGAGAAGCCACAGAGAGTTTTGCCTCTGATCCCATCACCTACAGACCTGTGGCTATTGCACTGGACACCAAGGGACCTGAAATCCGAACTGGACTCATTAAGGGAGTAAGTTGCTGGGTTTTTATCCCACTTTTTTCACCTCTTGAGGCTAGTTATCATACTAAGCTTGTGGCCTTTTCCAAACAAAAAATATCCTAGAAAATGAGGTAAAACAACACCTAGCCAAAGTTTGGATAAATTGCTGCAGGCTGGGAGGTGGTTGTGTGCTGGTTTTTCCTGGTTTTGCTGACACACATTTTGACACCCAGAGTGGCACAGCAGAGGTGGAGCTGAAGAAGGGCGCACAGCTCAAAGTGACTCTGGACAATGCCTTCATGGAGAACTGCGACGAGAACACACTGTGGGTTGACTACAAGAATCTCACCAAGGTTGTAGACATTGGCAGCAAAATCTACGTGGATGATGGTCTGATTTCCTTGCTGGTTAAGGAAAAAGGTGAGTAACAGCCATTCCAGATATGCCTGCTTGGTTTTTCCTTGGAATGTGTTTGTGGTTTCCCTCCAGTAACTGCTTTTCACCTTGCAGTTGTGTATTACAGAAAGGAGGACATAGTTCTTGATGCTGTAGTGAGACTTTAAACCAGACTTTCTCTACTTTAAGTGTAGGAATTTTACAAAAACTAACTTTAGCTGGGTTTTCCTGGGCTGCCTTCTAAATCCCCTCTTCAAAGGGGGACATGCCATAGGGCCATACCACAGCTCATGATCAAAACCTGTTCAGCCAAACTAGTTCATGTTCTTAATGCAGGATTTAACTAGTTTTGCAGCACAAGCCCTGAGTTTTGTGGTTAGAGACAGAACCTGCTTTACGTGGGAATTTAGAGGCAAGGGTAGTTGATATTCCCTTTATAGTGCTGCCTAAAGTGCTGGAGCCTCTGATCCCTGAGCGTGTATGGACACTGAGGGGAGACTTTTGGGCTGCTCAGTTTGGTGTAACAGGGCTCCTGAGTGCAGAAGTGCAACCTGGGAGCCTTTTTGGGGGAAGACAACCTCCTGCACAGAAAAATTTGCATTTTCTCCAAGAACACCTAGAAGTTGTTTTAAACCAATGCGTTGTGTTCCCAAGGGCCGGCTGGGAGCTTGTGTGGTACACAAATACTCTGAAGGGACATGATGTGCTTTTTATCTTGTGTGTTGCTGTTGGAACTGCTGTTCCCAGGCACGGGAGGTGGGAGCCGGTAGTGGGAGCTTCCTGGCAAACACTGACTGTGGGAACACGTGTTTCAGGCAAGGACTATGTCATGACTGAGGTCGAGAACGGTGGGATGCTCGGCAGCAAGAAGGGTGTGAACCTGCCCGGTGCTGCCGTCGACCTGCCCGCGGTCTCTGAGAAGGACATTCAGGACCTCAAATTCGGTGTGGAGCAGAACGTGGACATGGTGTTTGCCTCCTTCATCCGCAAAGCCTCCGATGTCCACGCTGTCAGGAAGGTGCTGGGGGAGAAGGGAAAGAACATCAAGATCATCAGCAAGATCGAGAACCACGAGGGTGTGCGCAGGTGAGCTTTGGGCAGGGGGTGCTTCAGGTTTGTCAGACTGATTTAAATCAACTCACACTCCCTTTCTATAGGTTTAGACAGCTTTGTGTAGCACCGAACATGTGCTGTGCCTTGGTCTTGGCTTTCTTCCTCCTTCCTTGGCATTGCAGGAACACTAACAGTCCGTGAAAAGTCAGTGTGCTGACAGTGTATTGCACTCCAGATCGATGCTCCCTTCCAGAAGAGGAGAACAGAGCAGATGGGAAGGTGCTTTGTAGAACAAATGGGATAACACAGCTCTTGTCTCACTGTCAGGTTTGATGAGATCATGGAGGCCAGCGATGGCATTATGGTGGCCCGTGGTGACCTGGGAATCGAGATCCCAGCTGAAAAAGTCTTCCTCGCCCAGAAGATGATGATTGGGCGCTGCAACAGGGCTGGCAAACCCATCATCTGTGCCACTCAGGTACTGGAAATACACCGTTGGCTCCTCACAGCTGGAATCTGACCCGGGGGAATGTTGGGAGCTGCCATGGCTTGGTGGCATTGGTTAGACAGTGAGATACCAAGTGCAAAGAGGTTCTGCTCATAGCGGAAGGAGTTCATGGGTTTGAGTTCATGCACTTCTGTGTTTGGAATCCTCGCCAGTAAGGTTACGGGACTTCTTGGGTGCCTGCTGAAGGTTTTACACCTCAAAAGATCATGAGATAATGAGCCTCTTAGGCTGACTAAACAGATTCTGGGGAAAACGGCGCAGTTTGCCTTGGCATCTTGTGGAAGCACATCTGTACCCAGGCTTCCAGGTGTCTTAGATGATGCACCCACACTGCAGCCTCAGAAGGAACTAAGTGAAGGATCCATCTCCTTATTCTGGGAGCAGTAGGGATCACATGCAAACAGTCCTTGGGCACTGGGAGAGCTGGTTTCCTGCTGTGCTGGCTGTGCACACAGGCTGTGGAAGCAAACACTGTCTCTAGACAGTAGTCATCAGACGAAGCTCTGGCTTTACAGTGGCATATGCTCCTTCTTTTGCCTGTATTGCTACTGAAATGTAGCTGGAGTGCTGCCTCAGGCAGTACCCCACAGGATATGAGTGGCATTTGCCCAGTTGGTGAGATCCAGCTGGGGAAAGCTGAGGAAGCCAGGAGAGCTGGACAGGCTTTGGTATGTGGAGAAGGGTTAAGAAGAGCTAACCTCGTGGAAAGCTGTCTTGTTTTCCGCTCTCCTGGGAGTGGATGCTTAGGAAGCTCGTGGAGTTGGCTGTTTTGACTTAATACCCTGTACATATTATCTACCACATTGGAAATGCTGTGCTGAGTGAAGGTGACTTTATTGGGTCAGACCTTGCTCTTTCGGATTTCTAGATGCAAAAACCCCAGATTTGGGAATGTATGACTGAATCTGAGCTTTCAAAAAATTAAGTGTGATGCCACCCTCTGCCCTAAATTTAGTGCTCTGGGTTCCTCGGACTGAGCCTTATGCTGGAAAATTTTTAATTAAAAAGTTGGAGTGTTGTGTCTGGGATGTTGCGTGGGTTAAATTTCCTTGGAAAAGGAATAAATGTATAGTGGGTATAGAATGAAATGAGTTGTTTTCCTTGCTAATAGATGCTTAAATTTGAAGCTGGCTTAGGGACCAGGTGCTTCTCTGTTCCACACCCACAGGGAATTCTCCTGCATGGAGCTCACGGAGAACTCTTCTCCCAGCGTTCTTAGGCTGCATCCCACTTTCTACCCAACCTGTCAAGAGCACTAACAAAAAAGCAGCTGCCTCCTTTGGCAGCATCTCAACCCCTCTGGATTGCTCTCTTGCAGATGTTGGAGAGCATGATCAAGAAGCCGCGGCCGACGCGCGCCGAGGGCAGCGACGTGGCCAACGCGGTGCTGGACGGCGCCGACTGCATCATGCTGTCCGGGGAGACAGCCAAGGGTGACTACCCTCTGGAGGCTGTGCGCATGCAGCACGCGGTGAGTGCTGCCCTGCCATGCAAAACTGGCATTTCTTTGCTCACACTCTGCTGTGGGTGGGTTTTTATTGACCAAATACGGGGTGAGGGCCTGACACCTCGGTTTGTGTGCTCCAAACTGCTGTCAGGCAGAGCTGCTCTGAGAAATGAAACTTCCTTTTTCTTTTTGCTTTGGGCAGGGTAAAGGGGTTTTTGCCATTATGTTGATGGAAGTTTCGTCCATTGTCCTATTGCAGTGGTATATTAAATACCTTAAACTTCTGCAAGGTCAAGGAGCTGCTTAAGCAGTTTATCTGTAGATAATGAAAGATTTTGGCTGACTGCAGTGTGGGAGGGGGTGGGGAAGGCCCCTGAGGCTGGTTTACAGCACTGCTGCATTCAGCACCTGGTGTGTGCTCGGTGTTGGGGGGGTTTATTGCATGAGTACTGACAGCACCATATTTTTACATGCCTGAACTGCCAGAAACCTCTGCTCTGCTTCAAGTTTCAGCTGATAAAAGCCTGATGTCAAGTACCTACAAGTGTTGCTACTCCCCAGTTAGCAGTGCTGTGAATCACAGCAGTGATTAACTCTCACCAGTTCTAACTCTCACCAGTTTTATTTGCAGTTCAGGTTTTACAGATTAATCAACTCATTCAGTGTTGGTTTGCAGTGTGTTACCTAAATATCTTTATCTCAATATGGAGTGGTGTTTTTTGCACAAGGCAAATGCAAAATATGACTTGATGATGACTGGGCAGTGACTGCTCCTTTCCAGGCTGAATGCTAACGGTGCATCTAAAAGCTTCTCCCTCATTTTCCACCCCCTAAATCATGAGGGTTGAGTTCCTACCAAGAGCTGGGAACTTGCTGCAGCAAACCTTAGACCTGGTTTTCCATCCTGGCATTAAATCCTCAAACTGGGCAGGTTTCATTGTATTTGTAGGCTGAGTTCAGGACCTGTTGCACCTGATTCCTTCCTCCTGCAGACCTGGGGATAGTGCTGGTTGTTCCGCCAGGCCCACGGGGGGAAACACTGAGGGCTTTAACTAACCCTCAGTGCAGGAACTGAAATGCAGATTGCCTTTGTTGAATGTAAGATGTTGCAGGCAGCAAGGTGCCAGCTCTGATGGTAGGAGCATGTCCCAGAACAGCCAGGATCTTTCCTCTGAGCTGTTTGCCTTGGTATTAGTCGAGCCCAGCAATAGTGCCCTGAGTAACCACGGTCTGGAGACCTGCAGCATGGCCAGAGCGGATGGGTGCTTCCACCTAAGTGGTAAGCTCACAAATACTGGGCAGGCTGATTCCTGCTAATGGGAGTGGGCTTCCTTCCCATTCAAGCCCATGATCCACACTGGTCTTCAAACACCACCCTGGCCATGCTGTTTGAGGGACTAAGGTTTAAACAGCCACCCCATTTACCTTTCTCCCACCTTCCCTGGTATTTCCACCCATGCACCAACCCTCTATAGCCATTCCTGCCTGAGCAGATCCAGCTTTGGGGTGGAGTTAAGGGTTGTTGTCCCTCTGCAGCCATGCCAAAGCAGACACGTGTATTCCTGTGTTCCATGACACCTGGGGAATGCAGGCTTCCTGCTAAACTTGGGTTTGCCCTGTGTGCTACACAGAGCTGCTGCCTTTGTACCAGGGCTCAAGACAAACTATGTGGCTCCCTAGCTCCTGCATTTGGAGTGAATGTTTTGAGGCAAATACTCCAATATTATCTAAAGCCAGCAGTAACAAACCGCTTGAGGACAAGTTGGCACCAGCCTGCTGTTCTGGCCTGCCCCATGTGTCCTGTTATTTTTAGACATAAGATACTTAACTGCTTTGGCTTAAACTGATAACTGTGGAAGGGATAATTCCCAGCATCACATAAAATAAATCATTAACACAAGAGTAGGAAAATTCTTGACTTTATAACTCCAAGGCTTTCACTATAATGACACATTGATCTCTAATTAAACAGGAACTTTTGCTTTGTTGTAGTGGCTGCTCCCTTTCTGAAATAACTGGATGAAGTTGTCACCGAACATGATCAACCTTTGCATGCTTTTCTAGTCTCTGCAAGCCTTCTTTATCGGGTTGTCAGGGCTAATGCAGCCTCCTGAGATGGGAGTTGTCTTTAACGTGAGTGATTCCCAGGATGCTGGGATGAGCAGGTACTGAACCTGTTGCCAATGCTCAGCAGGAACAGAAAGTCCTTAGTTGATGTCCTTCTCATCTGTCACATCTGGCACTGTACTAACACCTCAACATCCACATTGCGACAACCCTATAAGGAAGACTTGTTCCTGTTTATTTCCTTATTATCAAATGGGCAATTGATATCCCACTTGGAGGTGAAACTTTATTGGCTCTCAAGTTAAACTAAACCATTATTGATTCTCAGCTTAAACTAAATCTTTATTTGCTCTCAAATTAAACTAAATCTATCAAAGCTGAGAGGACCAGTGTCCCACCTTGAGGGCTCATGTTGAAAGTGCATTGTTTGCACGTTAGCTCCATGAAGACTGTTACAGCAGCACTCTTTGGTGTTGGGAGAGTATCAAAGGAAGCCGCAGAGATTCCCTCTTGAGGAATTGCAGGCAGGACTGTGGGCTGGCTGGTAGGTGGCACAAGAGTCTCTCAAGGGAGTCATAAGCAGCTGTAACAAAGCACGGTCTGACTCTGAGCTGGCCTGCTCTGTTCCTTGAAAAGCAGTTTGTTTGCCTGTCTGACAGGACTCCAAAATACAGTAAGAAGCCACCTTTGGAATGCCTGCCTGGTGACCAGGGTCTGCCAGTCCCGTGGCGTGCTGGACATTATAATGTCTGCATTGCATCCAGCAAAATCTCAACCTGAGACCCAAAAAGTTTCACAGCTTGGTCTTAATACCCTCTTGCATGCATTACTGTGATCATTGAGCAAATTAACGTGATCTCATGTTCCTCTGGTATATCTTTCCTTCTCTTCTTTCCTGTTCTCCTCCTTCCCTCCCCTGGGGGCTGCAGATCGCTCGGGAGGCCGAGGCCGCAATGTTTCATCGTCAGCTCTTCGAGGAGATTTTACGGCTCAATGTTAACAACAGGGACCCTGCCGATGCCATGGCAGCGGGCGCGGTGGAGGCCTCTTTTAAGTGCTTAGCTGCAGCCCTGCTAGTCCTGACCGAGTCCGGCAGGTAGGGCTCGGAGAGGGGCTCGGAGCCAGCCCTTGCCATGGCAAAACCACACTGTGTTCTAACACTACAGGAATTCAGCCCGTGCTGGCCTTGCATAACCGCTGTGGGCTGAGCTGACTTGTGCCAGGGAGGGACCCCAGCAGGCAGGAGCAGAGCGAGAGTGTCTGGCAGTTGGCATGAGTGTCACCTGAGTGTGGGCACAGCAGGGCGAGGTGCCACCATTTCAGAAAAAAAATGCCTGGGAAATCAAATGGTTCCTCTCCAGGGTTGTACTGTTGGGGTGGCTGAGCGTTAAGGCGTCACCCTGGCGTGTTGAGCTCAGTCTGGGCTCACCGCGTGGTGACAGTGTTGTTGCTGTGCCACCTTGGGACAGAGCACCTCACCCTCCCTGTGCTGCCCGAGTGGTGCTGTGAGTGTTGTCATCCCGAATGCGTGTTGCTCTTATAGATTGCCCGGGAGGCCGAAGCCGCCATCTTTCACAGGCAGTTGTTTGAGGAACTGCGCCGCCTGACCCCCCTCAACTGCGACCCCACCGAGGCCGCTGCTGTTGGCGCTGTGGAAGCGTCCTTCAAGTGCTGCAGCGGGGCCATTATTGTTCTCACCAAGTCTGGAAGGTAGGAGGGGACAGGTTCCCCCAGATCAAGCCAACTACATGATAGGGTGGGGGAAGGAGGATCCCAAAAACATGATCTTGAGAGAGCGATGGAGCCTAGTTCTGGCAGTGACTGGGAGCCCAGGCCTGCGTGCAGTGCTGGTCTCTCGTTGATGGACTCAATCTGTGTGCTCCAAGTTCCTCAGCCTGTGTCTGCCAGCGTGGCACCAGCTCCGAGCCCGGCTTCCCCTCGCTGCCGTGAGTGGCAACTCTGCCAGTGGCGCCGGCTGGAAGAGCCAAGTGTTGCAGCTCCAATTCAAACTTCTTGGCAAGAAACCATCGATGTAACAGTGAGGCAGAAGTTCAGTGAATGCAGAATCTTTTTTTTTTTCTTTTTTTCTTTTTTTTTTTTTTTTTTAATCAAAGCCTTGGCCTTTCATAGGATCTACATTATTGGTCCCTTGCTGAACTTTGCAGGCATCAGCCCTGCTTGCCTGAGCCCAAGAGGCGAAGAGGGACTATGTAGCCTAGGGTTGTTAGGGAAAGGGAAAGCTTTGGAAATTTCCAGGCTTCCTTGTACCTGTCTGCGAATAATCTCTGCACAGGCAACTGTCTTGCAGGCACCCAGGTGAGCTCAGTGGCTGCAGGTGAGAGATATGCTGGAGTGATGTAGTTTAGGATTTCTGTCCAGCAATGGTGACAGCTGCCCAGCAGCAGCCCATTATTCCAGTTGTGGGAAGGCAGCTGGAGCCTCATGGATCAGCTCTTCCATCTAGAGGAATCAGGCTGACCCCTCCCAATGCATGTCTGACCATAAGTCTCAGGCTGCTTTCTGGAGGAAAATCAGGATTTCTTGCCCTGGATTCGCACCAAAGCAGTAGAGCAGCAGCAAAGGTATGGCTGTGTGTGCTGGGCACAACCTACCTGAAGACATGGACCATCAGTAAAAATGCTTCACCTAAATTTATGGCTTAAAATTATTTGGAGCAGCCACTTTGTGCAAGAGGTGAGGGAACAACAAGTGCCGAGTTCTGGTTATCCTCATGCTTCTAATGTATCTTTGCCAGGGTTATAGCCTTACACTTGACCTTTTTAAAGAGGTTTCAAACTTTCATCTTTGAATATTTTTAGCTGTGGATTCAATTAACCCTTGGAGTACATGGATCTCCTGGAGCTCCTGGGAGGCGGCTTGGACAGTGTGGGAAGGATTGTCTGAGAGCTGGCACGTGTGGTTGGGTGTTTGGAGCATCTGCTGATGCCTGCTTTGAGCAGCAAACTGTGTGGCTGAGCTTGGCTCCACTAAACAAGGCTGCAAAAGCAAGTGGAGATGCTGGCATGGCCCTTGGAAAGATGGAACTGTAGATGGCGTGGCCTTACAGTTTGAATCTGTCTGTTTGTAGATGTGCCCGGGGAAAGGGAAGCTGTAGTCTCACCCAGAGTGTGCTGCTGCTATTTTAAGGCATTTTAAAGCCTCTGTGCCCAACTTCCCAGTATAAATTTGGGGCTCCATTGCATTTGCTTCCCGTTGGGTGCAGGAGCAGAGCTGTGTGTGGAGCAACCGGCCTGTTTGCTGCTTCAGCAGGTGGCTGGGAGGCAGATGGCTTCCTCCTTGGCACGCTTTGGGGAGCGCTGCTGGAACCGGCTCTTTCCATCCCAGAAACCGGGTGCTCCTGAAAACAGAGGGAACTTGCAGGGACCCCGGTTGAGATGCCAAGGCCTGCTTGGAGAGGCTGGAATAAATGGCGCCTCGCCAGCTTAACATAGCAACAGAGACAAGGAAAGGCTTGTTTGGGGACCAAAACACCCCAGTGGCACTTGCTGAACTGAAAGGCAAGGTGGTGTCTGCCCAGTTGCCTAACTGGGAATACAGCTGTGTCAGGCTGGTGGGTGAGTGGCTCTTAGCTGGCATCTCCTCGTGGAGATGGTCACCAGGGTGGCCATCCCTCATGTCCCTGCAGGCGTTCTGGGGAGCCCTGGTGGGTCGCTTGTGCTCCTGCTGGCCATACACAGTGTCCTCTCAGTCCCCTCTGATGGCACTTGGGGCTCCACCGGGTGTGTTCTCCCCGCAGGTCGGCACACCTGGTGTCGCGGTACCGCCCGCGCGCCCCCATCATTGCCATCACCCGCAACGAGCAGACAGCTCGCCAGGCCCACCTGTACCGTGGCATCTTCCCCGTGCTCTGCAAGGACCCCGCCCAGGACGCCTGGGCTGAGGACGTGGATCTGCGCGTCACCCTGGGAATGAACGTCGGTGAGTGAGGGGGGGCCCTGAGCCCCCGTGTGGGGCTTTGGGGGTGAACGTGGGCACTGGTGACAGGGAGAGGAACTGGCTGCCTGTGTAGTAACCAGATCCCATTGGGAAACCTGTGGTGGTTGCATGAGCTGCACCGCATCTGATTGGGAAACAGGGCAGTGGGTTTGCCACAGCTGCCTTAGAATGGCTTCCTGTAGAAGATTGGGTTGGTTTTAAGGTGGTGAGTGATGGAACTGTGACACTCACTGCTCTCAGAGACAAGGGAAACCTGGAGCGGGGTGACTGTTCTCCAGCTTTTCCAGATCCTACGTTGTGGAATTCCAAGCTCTCTGCTTGCAAAAGCAGATGGGTGGGCAGCAGGAAGTGGGGGGGATGTCTTTTACCCTCTAGGAGCCATGACTGCCATGGGGCAGGCAGCCTTGGTGGCTCAGGGAGCTGGTGACAAGCAGGTGAGGGGGGCTGGGTGGGACCTGGGTTCTGACCCTTCCCTCTTCTCTCCCAGGCAAAGCCCGTGGGTTCTTCAAGAGCGGCGACCTGGTCATCGTGCTGACGGGCTGGCGCCCTGGCTCCGGCTACACCAACACCATGCGTGTGGTGCCCGTTCCCTGAGCACCAGACTCAGCCTTCCCTTCCCCTGCCCACCTCCCTTCCCACCTTCCCTCCCCATCTCCCCTTGCATTAGACCAGCCATCGCTTGCGCTGTTCTCCTTGTCCCTAGAGTGGATGTAGGTTGCTAAACACCACCCAGTGCAGCAGCAGCAGGGGCAAGAGACCTTAAATCACTAAAAGAAATATACTTGAAGTGTTTAGTTTTTTAAAAAACCTCTCCCCCGTAGTGAAGTCCTGCCTTGATGTGTGTTGGAGTCGGCATAGGAGGTTCCTGGTGACTGTCCTCAGGGTGTAAAATGTCCCTTTCCTGGCCCTGCTTTGGGGGGTTGGGGAAGGAGAGAGGCGACGTGGGATCAGCGGTTCCGCCAGACCCCTCCTCGCTCGAGGCAAGCTGCTACTCACCCCCTCCCATGGGGCCTCACACCTCCCCAGGCCCAGTCCCAGGTGACTCCAGCCCCCTCTCTCGTTATTTTGGGCATGGGGGGCAGGAGGAGGGTGTTGGCTCCGTGCAAGAGCTTCCCGTGCTCCCCTACAGCGTTGTCTCCTGTGTTAGTCATGTCCCCCCCACCGCCCCAGAGCCCCCCCCCTCACCCAGCACTCCGATGGGCCTTGGGGTGGGAGAGCACAACTGTCCATCAATAAAGAGAAGCTGAAGCACCTGCTAGGCTAGTCTGCTCCTTGGGGTTGTCTGCAGGGGTCTGGGGGCTCTGGTGGAAGAGTCTGAGAGGGTGGGAGGGGATGGGGGGTCAAGGGGAGGAGTGAGTTAGGGTTTAGGGCGTCTGCAGGGGCTAGGGGTTCTAAGGCATGGGGACATCTGTCGGGGTTGGGAAGTCCAAGGGAGTGGTCTGGGGGAACTGGGGGCATCCTAGGGAGGAGTCTTGAAGGGGTTGGGGTGTAATGGTGGAGGAATCTTGAGAGGGTTGGGGAGGCCTATGGCGTCCTGGCCGCGGAGGAGAGAGAGCGGGGGCAGCCCCGGAGCCTGGCTGTGCCAGCCGAGGTCGCCGCTGGAGCGCAGCGGTCCCTTTAGGAGGCGGCCCCTGCGAGCGCCCGGGCCCCGCCCCTTTCCCGCCGCTGGGCGTGGCCTGTGAGGGGGCGGTGCTCAGCGGTGGCGCGCGGGAGGGGCGGTGCCTTGCGGAGGGCTGCCAATGGGCGTGTGGGAAGGGCGGGGCCGAGCGGCAGGCGACCAATAGGCGGGCGGCAGAGGTGGGGAGAAGCGTCTTGTGGCCAATGGGCGAGCGCCGTGGCGGCGCGAGGAGGCCGGGGCGCGCGGGGCATGACGGCGGCGCGCGGGGCCGCGCGCAGGTACCGGCGGGGGCGGGAGGGGGGGACTCCGGGAGGGACGGGGGGGCCGGGAGTGAGGGGGGATCAGGACCGGGCTTCGGGACTGGGGCCCCTTCCCTGGGGCCCTTTCTCTCCTGCCGCCGCCGCCGAGCCGGTGCTGCCCCTCGGCCTGTCCTGGCCGGCGGCGCCGTGCCGAAGGGAGCGAGGAAACACCGACACCCCCCCACCCCTGAGGGGACGGACCGGGCTGGGCGCTTCCCGCCCGGGACCCGCCGGCTCCGCGTGAGGGATCGCCCAGCGCGGGTGAGGGCGGGACCGGCCCCGCGGGTGCCCCGGGCGCGGCCCCGGCGGTGTCCGAGCCCCCACGGTCCCTCCGTGCCTCGCACACCCCGCCGGACCGGGGCCGCCTCCCCTCGGGGTTCCTCCGTACTCCCTCCATGCTCCCCCCTGTTCCTCCCGTGCCGCGGGGCGTTCGCAGCCGCTCCCGATGAGACCCCGCGCCCCGGGCACTGCGGTGAACCCGGACCGGGGTCTGGGCTCAGCCCCGGCCGTGACTCCCCGGCCCCGGGGCGGGAACACCCGGGACGCGCGGGGGCACCCGCGGAGCTCCCTCCGGGCCTGACCTCCCGCTCTCTCTGTCCCTCTCTCCTGCCAGCGCCGCTCGGCTCCGGCCGTTCCCCCCCAGCATCTCGGGGTGGCTCCGCTCCAGCTCCGACACGCGGGACTGAAATGACCTTGGACGCCGGGACCAAGGGCAGCTCTCCGGATCCCGCCCGGGCTCGCTCGGGCCGCGACCGACCGCCCGCCGGAGCCTCCCTCTGCCTCTGAGCCTCCTGGGGATTTTTGGGAGGCGGGATCCCCGCCCGGCTCGGCCCGGCCCTCCCCGCCCGCTTCCCCGGCCCCGGGGAAGGGATCCAGCGAAAATCGCCCGCCGACGGAGGGGCTCGCGCCGGACCTTTTCCAGGCTGGATCCCAGCGCTGCGTAAGGGCAGGGACACAGCGATCCCGAGGGAGGGAGAAGCACCGGGACTCGCCTGCGGGTTTCGGGGAGCCAGTGTGGGTGGGGAGGGGGTGTCTCTACTGGGCAGGGAGGCAACAGGTCGCTGGAGTGTTTTCCCTTTCCCGTGAAGTCCTGCACCACCGGCTTTACCTTCTCTGAAGAGCTCTGCACTCCGACTTTTTTTATGCCACTTGTAGTTTGGGACACTTGGGATGGTGATTTTCCTGCACAAGCAGCTTCTTGCTGAACAAATTCCTTTAGGAGGGTGACAATGTGAGCTGCTGGAAAGTGTTTTCCTCACTGTGCCAGCACTGGAAGTAGCTCTTGGAAGGGAAACCTCCATGTCACCTGTGCCTGGAGCCCAACCTTATCCCATGTTCCTGAACCCCAGACCTGGATCCCTGATGCATCTGGGAGCCAGGATGGAGCGAGATCTGGAGAGGGGAGACAAAGCAGCTGCTGTGATGTTCCCTCTGGGGCTGAGGATGCTCCTCACAGCCCCCAGACCCTTCCTAGAGCATCCCAATGCCAGTACTGTGTCCAGGACTCAGTAACCAAGGAATTGTCCCTGGTGGTGGACAGGAGGGGGAGAGAAAACTGAGAGGGGACCATGCAGCACTTCCAAGTTCTCTCCAGCCTCTGGTTTTTGTCATTTTAGGGGATTTATCTGTGTTTGGGAATGCTGGGTGGGGTTCTGATGCCTTTGCCTCAAGCAGGGGGTGCCTCTCCCTGATCCTTGTGTGGTGCCCCTTGGTGTCAGCCCCGCTTAGGGATAAATCGGCTCACCCGGATTAAGCAGTGCAAGAGCTTGGGGATTTAAGGGATGACGTGAGGGAAGCCGGAGCGGGCTGAGCTCTGGAGAGGGATGCTCCAGATTGAGGCAGAGCCCATTTTTCCAGCACGCGAGAAGGGCGGGTTGAAATCTTTGGTGCCTCCATGATATGAGTTTTGGCTTCAGGGCAGCGTGGCATCACCTGGCAGAGGGTGTCCGAGGAATCAGGCGGGGGAAACGCCTTTTGGTGCAAGGCCAAGGGATGGTATTTTGGTGCTTCTTGTCAGTAGGGTCTCCGTTCCTTTCCAGACACATCCCTTGACCTGAGCTAAAAACAACCTCTGCATGTTCCAGCAGTGCTTGGACTCTGGGGCTGTACTGGCAGCTCTTTGCCAGCGCCAGCTGTGGGGATCCAGGAACTTGTTCCCTGCCAGTTACCAACCACATGGCACCAGCGACTTGTGTTTGGTTCTCCTACACCCCCATGTATGTGCTGCATGTTGTGGGAGCATCCCCACACCTCCAGCTGGGATTCAGCCTGGCTCCATCACATCGAGGCAGTGTTTTGGGCAGGGCCCCAGGCTGTGGGGGCTCATGTGGCTTTAACTCTCAGCCCATTTGGGCGTGTCAGGGTTCAGCACCCCCATCCTGGCTTCCCCCTGAGCCTGGGGTGGTTATTTCCATGGATCATCCTTCAGATGATCCCCTTAGAGTGGGAGCAAGGTGTGTCTAGGGTCATACAGGCAGCAAAAGAGCTGCTCTCTGAGTATAGGAAGTTTGGGTTGGCTTCTCTGCCCGGGCTCTGCCGCAGTGCCATGGCATTATCCTCGTGGGCACTGGGATATGCTCCAGCTCCGTGCTAATCCTGCCACCCTGCCTGCGCCCCACCTGCTCTGGTATCACCCCCTGCCCGGCGAGCTGAGCGCTTTCTCTGGAATCATTTCCTCTCCGCAGGCCTGTGGCAGTTTGCTGGCTCGACCATGCCGCTGGTCCCCTGGGATTGCTTTGGCTCTGGTGCCTCGGCAATCTCCGGTGAAGCGTCACCTCGGTGGCCTATCAGGCGATAACCTGCCCGCGGCGCTGGGCCCGTGTTTACTTTACCTGCTGCGGCCGATAAGCACCTCTGATAACATTCCCGATGGTAAACACCTCGCTGCAACATGCGGGAAGCGACTCAAGGAGGGAGCTGGTGCCTGGCAAGGGCTCTGCCTCGGGAACACGGTGCTTTGCCGACCAGGAGGAGCAGACCCTGGCTGAAATCCATCCCCCTGAGGAGTTTTGTAGACCTGTGATTGTCCCCAGCTCAATCTTCATCCCTTGAGGAGGAGAGGCTGTGCTTTGGACAGAGTTATCTGAGGGAACAGCAGCTCCTTGGCCGCTTGGTTGCGAGCACTGGGGAGTTTCTGGCAAAAAAGTGCCTTTTTTTTTTCTCTCCACGTGACTTGGGAAATCATAGAAATATTCTCGCTGTCCTTGAGCAGCAGATTCTGACGTTTCTGTGCAGGCTGGGATTGAAGGGAATAGATTTAGAGCCCCAGGCCCCTCCTGCCCCTCCCCTCTGGGGCTGACGGGTGTCTCCTTGCAGTGCCACGCCGATGCATGAGAAGGCAGCTCCGCTGAAGAGCCCCGAGCCCAGGCACGGCCGCGAGAAGCTGGAGGTGTCCCACAAGCAGAAGAGTTTGGATTCCCTCGATGGCAGGTGAGGAGCAGCATCCCAAGGGCTGTGGTTGAATGTTTTCTCTTTCCCCCCTGCTGTGGCATCCCTGCTGCCTCTGAGCCCCTGAATCCATCCACCAGCGGGGTGGGGCACAGAGGGACCCTTCTTCACTTTCCCCCTCAAATATTGAGGGTACAAAAGCAGGGGAAGGAAGGGAGAGGGATATGGGGAAGGGAATGCTGTTCCCACAGCTGAGGTTGCTGAGAGGATTTCGCGCTCTCTGTGTTTTGTCTCTTCACCTGCCCGTGGGATGGATGTGGATGGATGTCTCCGTACACGGCCAAAGCCGAGTACATCCTCTGCCCAGGCACATTCCCAAATTCCTCTTTGTGCTTTCCCTCAGGAAGCCATGACCCAGCCAAAGCTGCCCATTTCCCTCTCACAACCTATCCCAGGGTGCTGCTGGGGCAGCTCTGGTCTCCTTCCTGGAGCTGGGATGTGTTTTGGGGACAGTCAACCCTGTCCCAGTGCCTCCGTGTCTCCCATCAGGAATCAGCCCTCAGCAGCCATTACTGAGCCTCAGCAATTTCCAGTTCCACAGTAAATCATGGAGACACCCAAAATGTGGCTTCCTGGGGTCTCTCTTCAATCCTTTACACGATTCCTTGTCTCATCTTGCCTCACATATTTAGGGAGCAGGCAAGAGACCCGGGGCTCTTCCTTACCTGGTGATTATTATTTTTCCTTCCAGCCTCCGCCTGAATGAAGCCCTCAAGGATGAGGACATCAAGAAATGCCACCGGGAAGTGGTGAGTCTTTGGCTTTAGGAGTGACTGGGCTGGTTTATTGTAGCCTGTTGTCCCTGGAGGACCCTGCCTGGGGTGTCAGCTGTGGGCTCAAGGAGCCAGAGGCAGCTCCTCGTGTGGGACAGAGGCTCCTGCCTGCAATTTCAGGGGAGCTGTTAATGGTTTTGTGTGGGCTGTGCTCTGCCGTGCAAACACTTAATGATTTTCCATGCAGAGTAAAGGAAAAAGTGGAAATGTTGACAGCTCAATTTCCATCCATTAATACCTTTTGGTTGTTCAAATCCTGCCCAAAGCAGTTTTTTTGGTTTATCTACAGACAAGAGATGCTCTGAAAGAGGAAGGAATAACGGGAAGCAGTGTTTTGTTTTTCCCCACGAAGAAAATGGAGGGGAAGAATATTTCTGGTTATCCAGGGGCATCTGGGAGAGTGACGGCGTTGGCAGTGGGTCTGTGCTGGGGCCAGGGGGTGTTTCTTGGTGGTGGTTGGAGGTGATAGCCCTCATGTCCCCCTGAAACGCTCCCACTGGCACCCCCATCGTGGCGGCATCTCTCTGGGAGGTGTCTGAGCCAGCTCCAGGTGATGCTGAGCCTTGATCCTCTTAAGGCCCGGCTCATCCGTGACAAGGTGCACGGAGCGAAGGTGACCTTGTCCCACGGGCAGGAGGGCTCTGCCTGCGCTGCTGCCCACAAACCAGCCTTGCTGTGCCGGACTTCCCCGCATCCTGCCAAAGCAGCTCGTCCCTTGGAATTCGCCGGTCCGTGGGCAGCACCCTGAGGGCAGGGGGCACAAATCTGCTGCACGGGACCGGTCGAGCGGATTTATGGGAAGCGTTGAAGTGCCTTGGAGCTTTGCCTTCCCCACAGAAGTGTCTGAGGGCCGCCGTGCTGAGCCTCCCACCGCGGTGCCGGCAGGCTTTGAAGCGGCGCCGAGAATATAAATAGCTGGATGGCGCGTCGCGATGGGCGCAAAGCAAGTGTTGTCACCGTGTCCCGGATAAGGGGAGAGGAGGAGGAGAGAAACCGCTGGGCAAAATAAACTGCCTGCGGATGAGCCCGGCAGAAAAGCAGCTCCTCACGGAGGCTCAGCAGCCTCCTTAGATATTCCGGGAAATGTTTATCCGGGAAGATGGCACAGTGTTCGCCAGGGGCTGGGTCATCCGACCTGCCTCTAACACACTGGGCTCCCCGGCCCCAGCCGGGTGGGACCCCCCTGCACCGCTCCCGGGTGCGGGCAGGGGGAGGTTGTTGCGCAGGAGGGTGATTTTTGGGTCTCCTTATCAGCAAGGTCACCTGATAACTTTGCTCTGCTCTGTTTTCAGGCTGCTAGCAAGTACAACTCCCAGTACCACAAGCTGTTCAAGGACATCCCGACGGAGGAGAGTGTGCTGAAAGGTGAGTGGCAGGGTGAGGGACAGGGGTGGAAGCGGCAGGATCCGGCACATGCTCTGCCATGGCCCTCTCTCTGCCTTGCAGTTTGCTCCTGTGCCCTCCAGAGAGACATCCTCATCCAGGGAAGGCTTTACATCTCCCCCAACTGGCTCTGCTTCTACGCAAACCTTTTCGGGAAGGACATCAAGGTAACGCGGGGACCAACTCACCCCATCCCATGAGGCTCAGAGCCACAGCTTATCCCCTCCTGCATCCAAATACCACCAAAATCCCTGTCAGAAGGCTCCAGTGGGAAGGGGAGTGTGGCTGTGCCCCCCCTCCGATCACCTGCAGTGTCGGCCTGGGGAAACCAAATATTGGTTTGGTCTAGATTTCCCTGATGCAAAACCTTCCACCAGCCGCAGTGGCGTTTGAAGGAAGATCAAAGGTTTCGGGGAGGGGGGAGAGATTTGAATCTCTCTTGGCTTTTCTTCTTGATTTACCATCTGATGTTTCCCCATTAGTCTTGTGGCTGATGGGGATCTTAGGGAGAGACGACTTCCTTTAAAACTGGGCTGGAGGACTGAATTATTTATACCCAATGCTTTAAACAAATATCTGATGGAGGCTCAGGGTTTCAGCAAAGTTACCCTGCCAAAAATTACATCCTGCCTTACTTTTCAACCTCCCTGGGCTTGTGGGGGGGGGGCTCTTGTGGTGGGTCTCAGGGAGACTGGGTGATGCTTGTGCCGTGTCCATCCCGTGTCCTCTTGCCCTGCAGGTTGTGATCCCGGTGGTCTCCGTGCAGCTGATAAAGAAGCATAAGACAGCTCGGCTGCTGCCCAACGGCTTGGCCATCACCACCACTGCCAGCAGAAAGGTAACACAAGCACTGACAGCACTGGATGCCCTGCTCCAAGCTGAGTGTGATTTGGGAACAGGGAAGGAAGAGATTCCCGTCCCTGGTTGGGAAGTGAGCGCTGCTCTCCATGCTGGCTGCCAGCCAGGGCAAACACCCTCTTGTTCCTGAATTTCACTTTGCTTTGCTTTTGTTCCTGAATTCCACTTTGTTTCTGGACGAAGCAAAGCCCGAGTGAAACTCGGCCGAGCCTGACAAATCCCCTGCCAGGCTCACGTAAAACCTTTAAACTCCTTAAACACAAGCAGTGAAAGGGCTTGGACTGGCATTTAGCCGAAGCTGGTGGAAAACTTGGATACAGGGCTGAATTTCCAGCTCTTAATTCCCGTTGGATGTTGTTGGCTGCAGTGAGCTGACGTAGTGGGTCCGAGTCCTTGCCTGCCTGGGTGCTGCTGCCAGCACCGTGCATCACCCATCCCCTGCCAGGGAGGGGGTTATTCTTGTGGGATTTTGGGAGAAGATTGTTCCTGCTGGATTTTGGTAGGGGGTGGCACAGGGCATTCAAAGCCATGTGTGGCTGCCCTGCACGTCATCTGGGTTCTGCATCGGGCAGAATCTGACCCCGTGTTCCCCTCCGTGTCGGGAGATGTTTTCCATAGGTCGCAGCCCTGTTTCCTGCCATGTCCCTCTGGGCTGAGCATGGGAAGGCCCATAGGAACAGCAGCAGAGTGAAACTGGCCCCAAAAAAATCTGGTCCAGGTTTTAGCAGGCTGCAAAAATAACAGCAGGGAAGCTCCTCAGGGAAACGCCTGCAGGGGAACACGGCTCCCGAAAAGGGGGAGATTCAAGGGCAGGACGTCTCTGCCTGTCTCTGCTTGTGGAGAACCTGACTCGGGATTGGGGGAATCTGTCCCAACAGCTTCTCTCTTTCTCTTGCAGTACATCTTCGTGTCCCTCATCTCCCGTGACAGTGTGTACGACGTGCTGAGGAGAGTCTGCACACACCTGCAGGTACTCCCTGTTCCACATCCAACGGCTGTTCCACATGTACACGGCCCTGGGGCTCTGTGCTCCCCCTTGGGCTGAGCAGAGCTCTTCACCACCCATCTCCAAGGCTTTGGAATGCTTCCAAAGCCCTCCCAGTTCCAAGTGTCCTCGCTTCGCATCAAGGGATGGGAAGAGGGGCAGGATCCATGCCCTGGGCACATCCTGTTCCCATGGGCCTTTTCTGGGTCACAGATGAGGCAGAGCCCAGAGTTTCTGCTCTCTCCCAGGGCGTGTGTATGAATTATTTATAATCTGGTAGTAATACTTGTTCTGCCACTCTGCACATGTTGTCTTTTGCCCAGATCTAAAGTTTTAAGAGGAGGAAAAATGGTAGAAAGTAAAAAAAATTTAAATCAAGCGGGAAAAGGCACACATCAGCCCTCGAGCTGGAGAAGGGGACTGTGGGGACCTTTTCTTCCTGCCTTTGAAGCACTGGGAAGCGATGCCAGAGCCCTGCCCCGCCCAGGAGGGTGTCTGCCAGCTGTGCCAGGGTGGTGATTTGTGTGACTCAGCCTTGTTGCCAAACTGGGGGATTTATTTTTTGAAATGTGCTGGGCTCTGCCCAGATATTCCCTTTTTTTTTTTTTTTCCCTGATGGTTTATTCCCTGTGCTGGGAGCTGAGAGCAGTGCAGGAGCCCCCAGCTCAACCATGGCCCTGATGGGTGTTCAGTGATGGGAAGCAGCAGTGCGGTGCCCTGTCCTCTGCTGGGTGCTCTTCTTCGGCCCCCAGATCCCTGTGATTGCAAGTTTTAAGCAGCTCCTCTTCGTAGACTCAACAGAAACTCCAAAATTCCATTTTGTGGCTCAGGTTGAAGCAGGGAGAGGCAGCACCATAACACCCGTTTCTCTCCCTTCTCCAGGTTTCGAGTAAGAAGAGTTTGAGTCTGAAGGAGCTGTCGGAGGAGCCGGACGCTGTGTCACTGGTGAGGGTGAGGGCAGCTCTGGGAGAGGGAAAGACCTTCCTGAACTTGTACTGTGGGTGGGAAGTGCCTCCAGGCCCCCTCAGTTTGAACAGCCGCTCGCAGGGGCAGAGTTGGTTCTCCCCCCTCGGTGCTGTCAAAGGCCGCGCCAGGACGTGCCTGTCACCTTTGGAGCTCATCCTCTGGGATCCTCATCCCCACACTTGGCAGGAATGACGGGTCAAGAGGACCTGGTTGAGCACAGTTGATGACTTAGCCTGTTGGTCTCAGGGGTCCCTTTACAGACAGAAAAACTTCAAAGTGATGTGGAAAATGCTGCAGCTCTGCTCCTGCTGGCCAGTGCTGTTCATGGCCATCAACGTGGATGACAGGCTAAGAATGTGGTTGAGTTATCCAGAAACCTGTGGGATGGCTTGTAGCCGAACCACAGTGTGATCCAGCATGCACAGGGGCCACATCTTGCACCTTTGGAGCAGGGTATCCTCAGGTCTGGTGGCCCTGAGCTGGGTGCAGGAGGTGACAGTTGGGGTGCACCAGGAGGTGACAGCTGGGATGACCCCGATGTTTTGTTGGTCTGGTGGATCCTAGGGGTTAAAGATTCATTTCAAGTGGTGAACTGGGAGCTATCCAGGCTTGCAGCACGTCCTGGTGCTTTGGAGGGATGTAGCCCTTCAGCAGCTCCAGCCCCGGGGACTCTTTGGTGGGGGAACCCCTCTCTGTGCTGGTTGCCTCTGCACATGATTTGGTGCTTTTTTGGGGCACTTCTTTGCCCTTCTGGGGCAATGCCAGGTGGAGAAATGGAGAATGCTGGGTGACCGCCCTGAGTTTCAAGGGGTGGAGGAGGCTGCAGTTGGTATTTGGAGCAGGTGTGGGGTGCGTGGGCAGGTCCACGGCAGTAAGAACCTGCATCCCCATGGAGCCATCACGGAGGACCAGCTCCCTCTTAGGACGATGGTTTGGGTGTGCTGGTGCTCAGTGGAGTTGCCATAAAGTTTGGGTCTGAATCCTTGTCACTGCCACGGGAGAACCCTCTGGCAGTGCATGGCTCACTGGGGCTGTTCCCACAGGAGGTGATCGTCCCCGAGGGCAAGTGGAGGAAGGTGTCACCCACCTCGCTGTCACTGTCACTGCCAGATGCCAACTACCAGTGCATCCACCGGACCTCTGTCAGCAGCCTGAGTGCCAAGGAGAGCTCCTTCACCTCCGAGGAGCCCCTGGTTTCAGGTGAGGGCAGCGTCTGACCTGGGCACACGGGGTTGTGCCCAGTTCTATACATGATGCTGGGCATAAACCTACATAACATGTGTTCATCCATCCTGCCCTCTCCTGGAGGGGAATTCTGCCTTGCATGGGAGCAGGGCTGAGGCTGGGAGTCAGTGATGGGATCCTGGGGATGGGATGGAATCTCCTGGCTGTGGGGTCTGAGCCCATGAGGGAGAAATGTTTGATGTTTTCTGGTTGCTGGAGCAGCAGGAGCATCTGCCGAGTGTTGCTGTGCTGCTGACCGTGGGTTTGCCTTTCAGAAAGTGCAATAAACACCGAGGAGGAGCTGGAGGTGGAGCAGAGCTGTGTGGCGGAGCTGAGACCCTCTGATTACCAGCTCCTGAAGATCTTCATTGTGCTGTAAGTGCCGAGGGTGGCGTGGGGGGGCTGGGGGTACCCTGGGAATGTCGATCTCAGCTGAACGCTTGGCTTGTTCCTCTGCTCCCAGCATCTGCCTCCTGGTCGTGTCCTCCTCGTACCTGGCGTTCCGCATCTTCCGTCTGGAGCAGCAGCTCTGCTCCCTGAACCGGGACTACCTCTCCCGTGGGCACAGGAGGTGAGGCACCCGTAGGGACACTTTGGGGCAGATGGGTCACACTGTATGGAAGACCCAAGGGCTGTGGTGCAATGAGCAGTGGCTGAGTTCCACAACAGGTCCCTGGGATGCTTTGTCCCTTATCCCATGCCTGACAGACCCCACAGTGCCATCCTCACGCCAGGGATGATCCCATCAACTGCTGGACTCAGTGACTGTGGGCAGCTCTGCTGTCCTTGAGACTTTGAACCTTGGGAAGAAGTTTCCTCATGGGTTTGGGGCTCTCCAGTTGGAGGAGCATCAGGACATCTCATTGGAGTTGGGCTGTGCTCTGGGGCTAATGAGACCAAGAGCATCAGCAAAGGATGGACAGGAGTGGGATCTCCTTGGATTAGGCACAGCAGGGAAGCACCGGGATGGGTTACGGAGCCTCTGCAGTCACTCCCTCGTCTCACCCCACTTCCTGCTGCAGGTGACTGTTACCTGGCGCTGGCTGAGGACGGACTCCAACGGTGACACCCTGCCTGTGGATGGCGGTGCTGCGACCTCCCAGCCGTGGCTGTTACACCTGGCCCGGCTTTCCCTCGGCTGGTAAAATGGGACCAAGTATTTTCTCTTTTCCTATGGGCACTTGCTCCCAGCGGGACTTCCCAGCCAGCTCCTGGCCACCGGTGCCAATTCCCCATCCCACTGGAAACCTTTTTTTCTCCCTGGGACACTGCTGTGCCGTAGCACTGAACAATGGCTCGGGGCTGCCGAGTGCTTGGACCTCCCCTTAGGACTTGCTGCTAAAATGGACGCCGGTTTTTATTCCAGGCATGGGTTTTTTCTAGTTGAAAGATAACCTTGGGCTCACCGGGAACCCCCAGAAATGTGGATGAGTTGCTGTTGCTGCCCTGGGTGAACCCACTTGTTCGTCCCTGTCTCAGTACCCCTGGGAATGTGCCCGGAGGAATGGCCCCAAATACGGGGATCTGTGGGGATGGGAGAAAGGGGCCACCAGCCCTGTGGGGCATCATCTATCCCACACCCAAGGGTGAGGGTCCAATCCAGGGCTCCCTAGCCCTGTTTTCATGGAGCACTGGGCCATCTCAGCATGGGGGGGTATGTGTGTGTCCCCTGCAAAGCACTTTAGGGTCCCTCAGACTGGGTGACCACCCCTGGCACTGGGGCCAAACCAAGGCTTCGTTAGTCCCGCTCACCTCGTTAAGATGTCCGGAAAGGAGCCCGTGGCTGGCACCGGTGAACGTCCTGGATCTGTGCCCTGGTTTGTGTTAACCTTGTCACCAGGTGGAGCTGAGTGCTGCAGGATTTGTCCCGCAGGATTTGTCCCACAGCCTACCCCTGGGAGCACGCTGGGGCGGCAGGTGATACCTGTGTGATTCCCTTGGGTTTTCTTTACTGTTTTTTGGGAACTACAAGTGCTGACGGGGCCAAATCCCTGTGCCCTGGGGGAGAGTTTGCTGCTCGCTCTGGGCTCGGAACGGCTTTTAGATGAAATGAAAAAATGAAAATAAACCGTGGATTTTCTAGCACGTGGCTCTCTGCCACCAGTGTCCTCGCAGTGGGAATGGGCTGTGAGTCCCAAAACCAGGCATTCCAAAATCTGCACTGTCCCAGAGCCCCTTCAGGGCATGGGTGACATGGGGACAGTCCTGTCCTCGAGTGGGATGTTATTACACTAGGTGGCAGCCGAGACTGCAGGATGAGACACGAGCCAGTGGCAGGGCCACCTTGGGGACAGCAGCTTCCTAGGAAGGGAGCTGGGCTGCAGCCCCATCCTGCAGGGGGAACAGGATGAGCCTTCGTCCTCCTCCTCTTCCTCCTCGAGCATCCACAACCCCAGTTCCAACCCCTCTCCCCAGCCTGGCCCATGCAGCAAAATGCATGTAAATGAGTGAAATGCATGAAAATGGTCCAGTGTGAAAGCCACAGTGGTGTTGGCTAAGCAGGGACTGGAGTAGTGTCACCCATTTTTGGGGGATTTAGCACCCTAGGGTACTGAGGGGGGTGATCTGGTTTCTTCAAAGCTCTGGATTTATGGGGCTGTCGGAGTCTTTGTTTCTGTGGGTGACCTGGTGGGTGAAAGGCGCCATCCTGCCCCTGCCAGGGACTCGCCCAGCTCGTTTTCCTGGTGCTGCAGCCCAGATGGGTTTAGGGTTGGTTTTCCTACGAACAAGTTTGTGCTCAATGGGTTCAGCCTCAAAGTGGGGCTCTTGACCCCAGAATAGAGGTTTAGAGGTTGAGGATTGGGTGGGTTTTGGTCTGGTGTTCCAGCCTGCTGGTTTTTTGGTGCTCCACAGCAGGTGTGTGGGGTCATTGAGCCAGGAATGTGTCAGTGGTGACAAAGAGCTCCTCTCGGGGCTCTTTGCTTCAGGCCAGCAGTGGAACAACCCATGGGTGCAGTGATGGGGAGGGGGTTTGGAGGAGCACCAGGATGAGCTCCCAGTGTGCTGTGGGGGTCTCTGCTGCTGGTCACTGGTCACAAAGCTCCGGTTTTGTTTCCCAGCTGGTCTTTGCCCCCCTGGTTGGTGTGTGTCCCCTCTCCCAGTCATGCCCTGCTTGAGACTGTTTGCTTTTCTTTGTGTAAAGAAACAGCACATAAAAGCCTCAGGTGCAGGTAATGTCCTCAGGTGCAGGGAACGTCCCTGGGCACTCACCTTGCTGGCTTGGGAACAGGGCTGAGGAGCACAGGGTGGTGTTGGACACGCACAGCCCCTGCCCTCAAATCCCCTCCCAGACCTCCCCAGTGACCCCCACCATCTTGCCTTCCTCCCCCCTATTGCCCTGTGCTCCTCCCCAGCCCAAACCAACCCCTAAAAACAGAACTGGGAGATTCAATCAGCCCAGAAGCCACTGCCAGCCTCGCCCCGAGTCACAGCCCCTGTGCTGTGACACTCCCAGGGGCAGCGGGAGCCAAGGCATTAGCAGGGACCTGCATGAAGGACGGGATGACGCCGGCAAGCACATGGTTTGGTCTGAGTTTTATTCTGGATTTGGGAGTGGCAGTGACATGGCTCCAGCACAGCCCCTTGGTGTCCAAGGTGAATCCCCTTTGGCGAGCAGCTTGATCCCATTTGAGCTCCAGCTGGGCAGGTTTTCCAGGGAGGGCTGGTGCTGGAGGGATGCCCTGGACCACTGTGGGCTGCTCTCCTGTCAGGGCAGCGTAGGAGGGAGGGGAACGATCCTGACCCTTGTCTGGCCCCACCGCTGCCTGTGAGGGTGTAGTTGGGTGTTCTGGGGGAGCCTGGGCTGGTTTCTTGATTTTCTCTTGTCATCAAGGGAAGGTTAAGCCCTTCATCCCCTCAGTGCTGTGCTGCTGCACACACCAGTGGGGCTGGGCTGGTGAGGAGCTCCGGGTTAAAAACAATCCTTCCCTTTCCTTTTCCAAAGGTTATATTTAACCCGGATTTCCCTGATCAGGTTGGTGTGCTGGGGGGTGTGGCTGCTCTGCCAGACACCACCTGAGCAACCTGCTCTTTGCTTCTCACCAAGTGAGAGATTATTCCTTATCTTGCAATGACATCTCAGTTCAATTTTCATTTCCCCCACTGCTAAGCCTGGCTTTAACAAGAGCATCCACTCCAAGATCCCGTCACCCAGCACGGGAGGGGAAGTGGCTCGGTTTGAAGTGCACTAAGGATTTCAAGAAGTCCACAGTTATCTTTGGCTTTTATACCTCAAACTCTGTCCTTTTGTTCTCCCTGGTGTGGGTTTTTTTATCTCAAGTAATAGAACTGGTTTTGTCTTAGAGGCAGCAGCAACACTAATGAGGGTTGGGGAGCGCTGACAAACCCTCCCTGGATGGAGACGACCTAAAATCCTAATGAAAAACCCCAAGCTTCAAAGAGTGAGTGTTGCTTTTTATCTCAATTAAGTTTCCTTTCCTAGGATTGGGTTTCTCAGCTTCCTAATAATCTTCCAGCTATTCAGAGTTGGGTTTTAATTTGCAATAAGAGCAAGCAGGGGTGGGGGACAAAAAAATGCAGTGGCTGTGCAGCCTGGGAGCACCAGGCTGAAGAAAACTGACTTTGGTTTTGCCCTGTTCTTTAGTTAATCGTAGCATTTCCTTTGGAGTCTCATCTTTTGACATCTCAGCATCAGGTTTTCAGGGGCACAGAATCCTGGCTGCTAAATCCCAGACTGCTCCAATACCACTAGTGGGAGGCACAGACTAGAAATAGCCACGATAAAGCACTTGGGGGCTTGGGTTTAAAGGGCATTTTGCTAAACTTGGCTTGGAAGGACAATGCCTGGAGCCAATTAAAGCCACCTAAGGAGGGTGTGCTGCCTGCTGGGCACAGGTGAAGTCTGTTCAGCAACCTGTTTTGCCACAGCAATTAGTATAAAAATTCATCATCAAGAGGGTTTCTTTGAAAGCAAAGTGACTTTTGTCATTTGAAAGACCGGTGATTTCCAGAGGGGGCTAAGGCTTTTCCCACAGAGAACGGGGTGTTTGGGGGGTGTAGCCATGCTGGAGGGGTTACATTCTTCTTCTTTGGGACAATTCTGCGCATGGGCATCTCCCTCAGGCACTGGGGGTGCTGCCTCGAGGACAGGGAAGGCAGTTTTTAGGGGGGCTGGGAGTGCATCCCCATCACTTCTGTGCCAGTTTTGTGATGAGAGCTCTCCACTCAGATCTCTTCTGTGTGATGTAGGAGGGGGTGAGGAGCTGCAGCCCCGGCTCGGGCTGGCCCCGGCAGTACGCGTGGCACAGGGCCTCGGCGTTGCAGATCACGTACATCCCACAGTCGTAGCTGTTCTGCTGCGCCGGTGCCTTCTCCTCCACGAAGGTGGCTTTGCCCCCTCTTTTGCCCAGGAAGGCCTCTAGCTTCCCTGCCACCTGCCTGGCATGGGCAGAGTTGCATTTACTGTGGGAATCATAGTGGGCAAAGCACTTCTTGTCCCTGAAATACACCAGTAGGCTCCAATGGGTGCCCCCGGCGGCCTGGCTGGAGTTGTCATTGATGGGCAGGAACACCAGCTCCTTGCGGAGAAGGTCCAGCGGCTGGAGGAACATGGCTATTTCCTCCTGGCTGAGGGCACACTTGATGAACTGGGCCACCTCGGGGCCGATGAAACACACCCGGTGGCTGAACTCCTGGAACTGCTCGTTGGCGAAGTACTCGAAGGCGAAGCCGATGATGTGGTCGTTGAGCCAGTTTGGGGGCTCGAGCAGGGCCACGTCTGACTGCCTCAGCAGGCTGTCCATGTAGCTGAGCACCACGGGATCCATCCTGCGGCACTCCAGGGACCCACCAGAGCTGGAACAGAGAAGGGCAAGAGGAGATTAGGAACTGGATCATACCTGGGACACGATACAGCCCAAGGAACACCTCGAGTGCCTTCCCAGCAGCAGCGAGCCAGAGCCCAGGATTCCGAGAAGGATATTTGAAGGACCATCAGCAGATGGGGGAGTGTCAGGTTGAGCCAGGCTCTTCTGAGCTCTAGGTTAGATCAGCCTTGCACTGTTAGGATCTGAACCTCAAAGCAAAGGGATTTCACAGCAGTTCCTGCTTTGGAACACTCACACATCTGCACAGAAACCAGACCTGAGCCAGGAGAAGTCAGATGGTGTTTGGGTGTTCTGGTGTCTCACCTGGACAGTGATAGTCACGGGAATTCTTTGCACAACTGGTATTCCCTAAATAAAGCCTTTTTGGGGCTGTCTGACATACAGCCCCTCTCAGCAAGCACAGTGTGCCACAGCTCTGAGCCAGACACGACCTGTTCCAGGAGAACCTGCTGGGCCACCAGCACAGGAGGCACAGCCATGAGTAAGGAGTAACAAAGCCAAACGAGATCACAAACCAACCAGTTTCTGACTGTGGGAATCTTTAGGTCAACTCTGCCTACTCAAATTAGGATTTAGGAGGAGATCTTCCAAAGAGAAACTTGACTTAGCCCTCCTCTGTCCACCCTCGTTTTCCTTATGCTCTGACATCCCCCAGCCCTCCCAGGCTCCTCAGCTGTGGCAACGCACCCTCAGCCCCCTACTCCTCTCCTGGCCAGGATGGAACTGATTTGGCCTCACCCTTCCCTCAGCTGTGCCAAAGGCAGCATGAAAACGTCTTCAGATTCCTGAAAGTCCCGTGTGAAAGCTCAAAACGATAAGGTCACTTTAATGTGATTCACTAGAAATAAGTCACTCATTTTCCATCATGACAGGGGGAAATTAAAAAAATGGAGTGTTGTGTTGTTTACGTGTTAGGAAGAAGTAGATTAGAATCATGAAAAATAACTCTTCCTGGCCTGGGATGCATAAATTAGGGATTCATCTCTCAGAACTCTTGGCACGTGACGAGTAAGGAACAGAATGGATGAGACACGGGCCCTGTGGAACACGTCGGAAGGAAGGGCCGAGGTGAGTGTTTGGGGCATGACACAGCCCATGAGTGTGTGTGTGTGTGTGTGTGTGTGTGTGCCGGTGGATCCTGGAGATGCCGAGCAGCAGGAGTCACCGGAGGAAGGGAGCAGCCCTTGTTTACGCTGAGCCAACACAATGGTATTTGGACACGCTTCCGACCTAACAAGCTCCAACTATTTCCAAGTTCATGGTGCAAATCCTTGCACTATAAAAACAGAAAATCAGACTGTAAATCCCTGTAACTTTGTAGCATCCCTTAACATAGTCTGCTTTAGAGCTGGACATCCTCCAAACATCCAGTTTGGGGGTTTAACAGGGGCAAGGCTGAAATACTTTTACGTGTGCCCATAAAATGCCCTGAATTTTCCTTTACAATGTGTTCTTTCTGCTCCATCTTCTCCTGGAGATGTAGAAGTCCAGCAAATAGCTTTCCACTCCAGTCCAAATGGGATTAGGGGCGAGGGAAGCGTGAGTCCCGTGTTCTGTTCATTTTCCACTCTGCAGAAACATCATGTTTTTTTTTTTCCTGTCAAGACATTTGGCAGGTTCCTCCAGTCAGGAAGGAGAATGGCTCTAGCAAGTGCTTAATTGCCACGAGCTACTACTTTTAATTTTATTGCCATCTGGTATTTGTGAAACTGCCTGTGGGTTCTGCAGGATGACTCACCACATGCAGCTCCAAGGAAAACCCTCGGGAGGCTCCGACGCCCGTCAGAGCCGGAGCAGGTGAGTGGCTGGAACAACGGCTGGTGGGGCTGTGAAAAGCCACGGTGAGGTGGCTTTATTTGGGATAACCTCCCATTAAAGCTAAAGATGGAGCTGCAGAGAAGCCAGGATGGAGAGCCGAGCCTCTCTGATGCCGAGGAGGGGGTTGAAATCCTATCGTGGATTGGGAGCAGCTCTGCACAGGCACAGCCAGGACTCGCTTCCCAAAGGCCCAGGCACACTCTGTTCAGGAGTTTTCATAAAAATGGATAAATACTTACACAGGCCAGGAACCTCTGCTATAGGTGCCAACAGAGCAACAGAGTCTTGCTGGTTTGTTTTATTTGCACATCAGTAGTTGGGATTTGTGCAAACTCTCTGGAATCCTCAGCTCCTCCGAGGGATTTCAGCTGCCCCATTCCCAGTGTTGAGATCATAGAATCATAGAATCATAGAATAGATTGGGTTGGAAAAGACCTCCAAGATCATCAAGTCCAACCCCTGATCCAACTCCAATTACTATATCATGGCACTAAGGGCCACATCCAATCTCTGCTTAAAAACCTCCAGGGATGGTGAATCCACCACCTCCCTGGGCAGGCCGTTCCAATGCCTGATTACCCTCTCTGTAAAGAATTTCTTCCTAACATCTAACCTAAACCTCCCCTGGCAGAGCTTGAGCCCATGTCCTCTTGTCCTATTGTTGGTTGCCTGGGAGAAGAGACCGACCCCCACCTGGCTATAACCTCCCTTCAGGTAGTTGAAGAGAGTGAGATGAGAACACCGGGGTGAGAAAAAGGAGCATTTCAACACAAATGCTATCATTTCATTTATAGATTTGAAAATGGTGCTGTCGTGCCTCAATAGGGCAAGAAGTCAAGTTTCCCTCATGGAAGTTGTAATTTCACAAATAAGCTGCCGTCGCTGGTGTGAGTTCAATCTGTGAACTGATGGGGCTTCTTTGTGTCCAGGATGCAAAGCCAAGCCTGTGTTTTCCAATACTTGACAAAAAAACACCCCAAACTTGTTATTTTCACACCATTAAAGACAACAACCCTCTGCAGGTAATTGTTGAAGACACTTGAGGGCCAGGGAATGAGACTCCTCAGTAATTGAGCATAAATAGGTAGTGGTGGAGCAAAGGGAGTGTGAATTCAGGATGAGTCAGATTCCTAAAGTCTATTTTAATAAATTAAAGGTGCTAAGAACCTGCAGAGGGAATAGTTTAGAGTGACACATCACCAGAGTCCTGTTCCTAATTTAAAGAATATGGAGCTAAATACCAAAAATCACCTGGAAGATAACAAATCCAGACTCTACCAAAGAACAGGAGGGACAAAGATCAAGAGTAAAAGGATGCACGATTTAACCACCAGACCATTCCCTTTTCCTGGAAATACAGGTTTTAGACACCATGTCTTGAGAGTTGTTAATGGGAGCGAGATCAGAGAAGGAACATCTCTTTTTACTTCCAGCAGGAGCTGGGCTGGGTGACACCTGAGCCTCTGGATTAATGTGGCTCCTGACAGAGCCAGAGAACAAACTCAAGGAAAATTAAACAGCTAAACCAGACAAGAAGCACAGTTGTCTCCTTTTTTGTTAAATATAAGCAATCTCTCCGTAGCTGTGGGTTATAATTCCTGTACAGTACCAGGACAACAGGTCCTGAATGCTGAAATCAGAGGAAAACATTCCCAGTTCTGTACAATACCCAAACTTCTCCATTCCAGACAAACTCCCCAACCCAGAGACATGCAGCTGCTCTGAGAACCAAACTTAGAACCTCTCTTGGTGTCCCAGAACCTCCTGGAGCAAGAAACCAAAAGCCACAACAACACCAGGACGGGGTTGGCCAAAGCCCAGAGTTCACCACGAACAGACCCAAGGAAAGGAACGGCTGAGGATGAGCGATGGCACCGGGAATGCCCCAGAGGTACCGGTGGAAACAGCTCAGCTCACCCAGACCACGTCAAACGAGCCAGCAATGCACTCACCTCCAGAGAAGGGGTCAATGCAGGGAGCAAGGGGAATATTGTTTGCCTGAAAGACCTGGATGTCACAGGAATTTGGTCAGGAGAGGGAATTCGGTCAGAGGGAGGGATTTGGGGTGTCACACACCCCGTGAGAGGAGGAGCGACGTGCCTGACCCTGATCCTGACCCCGAGCCTGACCCTGACCCCGAGCCTGACCCTGACCCCGAGTCTGACCCTGACCCCGAGCGTGTCCCGGCGCTCAGTTCCCGGGATCAGAGCGCATCAGCAGCCCCCGGGGTGCGCTCAGTCATCTCAGCGCTTCGATGGGAATAAACGGGAATTACGGGGTGAGCGGAGGGTTCCCCCGGGCCAGGCCCGGGCTCAGGGCCCTGCTGGGGACCCTCCCCACCAGCACCGGGCAGCCCGTGCGCCCCGCCCCGTGCCAGTAACACCCCTCCCTTTTTACCCACTCGAAGCTTTTCTCCCCTCTAACTCACGTTGACACCTCTGGGCCCGGGGACGACTGGCACCGATCTCCGAGGGCTGCGACCGGTGCGATCGCCGGGCAGGGCACCTTAGGGGCAGCGTGTCCCCTCGTGTGGCCCGTCCCTGTCCCCGTCCCCTCCCCGTGTCCCCCCATGTCTCACCCGCCGCCTCATCGCCCGCCGCCGCCTCCCGGTTGCCGCGCGCTGCCGTAAAACGGCCCGGTTGCCGCGTCGTAACGCCAGGGGGCGTGTCGCGGGGCCGGGCCCGTGGGCGGGGCCTCCGCCGGGGCGGGGCCGTCCCTCCCCGCCTGCCCCCGCCCCTGGGCGCGTGAGGGCGGCGCGCGCGCGCGGGCAGTCGGGCAGCGCCCGGGCGGCGGCGGCGGCGGCGGGAGCGGCCGTCCGTCCCCCCTCCCCACCCGGGGACACTGCCCCCCCTCCCCCTCAGCACCGATCCCCCCCTCAGCACCGACACCCGGGACCACCCTCGGCACCGAGCGCCCCCTCAGCAACGACCCCCCTCGGCACGAGCGCGGGACCCCCCTCAGCACCGACCCCCCTCAGCACTGAGCCCCGGGCAGCGGCGACCCTCCCTCAGCACCGACCTCCCGGGATCTCCCTCGGCGGCGGTGGCTGCGGGCGAGGGATGCGCCGCGCCCCGACACCCAGGTGAGCGGCGGCGGGGAGCGGAGCGGAGCGGGGCGGGGACCTCCGGTGAGTGCGGGCGGCGGGGGCGGCGGCACGGGGGTCGTGAGGGGAACCCCGATGGAACATTGCGGGGCCGGCGGGAGCCTTTGTTCGGCGCAGGGGGACGACTGCCCCCAGTGTTCTGAGACCCTCCCGGTGTTCTGAGATCCCCCGGTTTGTGCGGTGCCCCCCACGCGAGTTCGCCCCCCACCTACGCGTGACCCCGCCGGTGGGTGCGCGGTGCGGAGCGGCCCCGCATCGCCCCTCCCAAGCCGGGTTCCCCCCCCGTTGCCGCTCACCCCCATCGCGGGTGGGTTGGACACGCAGGACGTGGAAAAACCAGCCTGGCGGGGGGGGAGATTTATCTCCCTCTGTAGCCCCAGTGTCACCCCAGACTGGGGCTCCCCCGCGCCCCCGGCCCGCGTGGGGCAGCAGCGCCGAGCCCACGGCGATCGGCATCGCGGCGGGAGCGGGTCGCGGTCCCCCGGGGCTCTGCCAGCCCGCTACGCCACGCAGAGCCATTCCCCATTCCCCATCAGCGGTTCCCACCCCTCGGGATGAGGTATTCCTGCGTTTTAGCGCAGTGTTGGACTCTACGGCAGCTCCCGCCCCGGCACGCCGGGCCTTTACGGGAGCACTGCTCCTCCGGAGGTTAAAACAGCCGGTATTTGTTTCTGGAATGTTCCGAAATGTACCCAAAACGGCCATCGCTTTATCCCCGCAAAAATAAAACCCCTCCGACGTGACCGGGGTTGGACCTGCCGTGAGTTCAGAGCCGGGCGTTTTGCCGCCCTTCTCCTGCTGGATCGGCTCCCTCCTCCTCCATCTGCCTTTTCCTATCCCGAAATCAAGCCGAGCTTAATAAAGTGGGGAGCGTGAGCTCAGCAGAAATCATGGCTTTGCCATCCCTCGCTGCAGCGCGGTCCCTGCCCATCGGCGGATCAAAAAAATAATCACGTAGCGGCAGAGGAAGGAGGAGATTTGCTGCTACGGGAGGAAAACCGGCGCGGTGCCTCGCTCAGTCGATAACCAGGCGCTGTAATAAATCGCTCTGTAAACAGACTGTTAGTTGGAGAATTGGGTTTCTGACCGCCTCTAGTCTAGTTCTCCCGACTCTTTTCCCGACTGAGTGCTAGGAAATGACAGGGGAGTGTTGTCTTCCCGTGGAGAGGTGCGTGGACGTGGCGGCGATGGGCTGTGAATGCTTAAGCACGACCTTACAGAACTGAGCTTATCCCCGGGCACAGCAAACTCTGTCTGGTCCGAGGGGCTGCGTTAGAGCATCTTCTCTTCAGCCTCTGATCCTGCAGTCACACCATAGCCACGCCATTTCCCCCATGTCCTTGAGTAAACTCGCCCATTTTGGCGACTTTTCTCATTTTAAAATTTTATTTCATTAAAATAAGGGGCTTTTCTATGCATTCTTCCCTCATGAAGGCTCTCCCAGCCTTGGCCCTCACTCCTGGCCATGATTTTTCATCCCCAAGAGCGTTTTGGAAGCTGTCACTCCAGCTGCTGATGGCAGGGAAGGTAATTCAGCAGCCCTGGCACACGACTAATGAGCTTTTTTTTCCTGGGCTATCGATGATGATGCTAGTTTATATTTATTTATTTATTTATTTATTGCAATCAATACATAAATCAGAGTGGCTTTAGAGATGTTTCCTCTGTATTGAAAGACCCAGGGTGCATCAGCAGCATTTAGAAAGATGTAGAAAAAGCTTTATTTGAATTCATGTGTTTAAAATGTAGCTCAGTTTTGCAGTTATTTCACCTGTGCATCCACTGCTGCTGTTAGGATTTATAAGCTACATGTTTTTTCCTTTTGTTTCCTTTTTATTTTGGGTGGGGAAGCTGCACTTGAGGATTTTAAGGTATCAAACATCTGATGTGACGTCTGCTGTTGCAGTATCTTTCCCAGACACTGGTACTAAAACACTTAGAGTATCAAACCTGTGGCATCTTTTGCTAGGAAAGTCTGAATGTTTTATCCTGGTATTGTTTTTATCTGGGATCATAGTGATTTTGGTGAGCGTTGATCGGGTTTGCAGGAAAACCTCTGAGAATGTGAAGCACACGAGGGCGGGCGCTTGGGAATCGTGAAATCCGAGTTACCTGTGCAATCTTCATTTAGTTCGAAGTAGGGCTGGACTTGACATCCTCATCCCCTGCTTGATTTCTGGCAGGATGGAATCCAGGTCTGGACGGAAGAACCTCTGCATGCCCACAAGTCCGTGAGGGAGTACTGGGAGCACAGGGATGGTGCTGGTCCCTCCACTGGTTTACCAGATTGGCACCACTGAGCTGGCGAGGAGGACCAGGGTTCACCATCACAACCTTGGGACCTCATGTGACAACTGGTCCTGGAGCTTAAATACCTCCAAGTCTGGGAAAACTGGGAGCAGACTTCCAGTGTCTGATGTGGGCCTACAAGGGAACCAGAGAGGGGCTCTTCATCAGGAGCTGTAGTGACAGGAAAAGGGGAATGGCTTCCTGCTACCAGAGGGCAGGGTTAGATGGGATATTGGGAAGAAATTCTTCCCTGTGAGGGTGGGGAGGCCCTGGCACAGGTTGCTCAGAGAAGCTGTGACTACCCCATCCCTGGAAGTGTCCAAGGCAAGGTGGGACCAGGCTTGGAGCAACCTGGGCTGGTGGAAGGTGTCCCTGCCCGTGGCAGTGGGGTGGGACGAGATGATCTTTAATGACCTTTAATGATCTTCCAACTCAGTGCTGGGATTCTGTGATTCAAACGTAACCTGAGAGTTTCTAAAGCCATTTGGGCTGGTTGGTTTTGGTAAGCATAGCATGTCTGCTTTTACCCAGTTCTAGTTCTCCCTCCAAACCGTGCAACTTTTGAACTCAGTTCCTTTAAAAATGCATTTATTAGGGAGCAGACAAGGTCGTTGAACTGCTTGAAGCATCTTAGCCGGTCAAACTTGATTTCAAAAATTCCTCCATCCCCTCAGTTTGTAAATAAAGTGGGGTTGTGTTCCCATTTGCACATGAAACACCACGATTGAAAGCACATTCACTGTGTTGTTGATGAAGCTCCAACCTGGTCCTGGGGTCCTACTCCCCAGACAGACTGGGGGCAGGTTCCAGTTTGGGAAGACAGTGATTTTTTTGTGTTGAGGTTAAAAGGGGTGTCTGATTTTCTCAGGCTCGAGTCCCGCGTGCAACGTTTGCTTCACTTCCTCTCGAGCGAACGGGATTTCTCCCTTCTTGGCAAAGTAAACATGAGCATAAATATTTAAAGGATCTCGGCTTAAGTTTGCAAATTCGAGACTTTCTCCAACATTCCTTTGGACAAAAGCAGTGGGGCTGGAGATTTGGGAAGTGTCTGGGTACTTCCCTGCTCTGGGAAGAGGCTTATAATTCTTCAGGCTTCCTGCTGCAAAAATATTCCGATGTGTTCTCAGGTTAGATGGACTGGGATTATCACAAAGCTTGGATTTCCTATGGAATTGTAAGGATGAAATGCTGTTGATGGGATGTCTATAGATCATCGAAATTGTTTTTATGGAATTTTATTTTTCTTTTACACAGGCCAAATTTTTCCATAGGTTTTGGGTAGATGTGTGAAGGCACAGGTGTTGAGACTATAGAAACCAAACGTGAAACGCTTGCCAGATAATGGATTAAAAACAGGAAAAAAGGGAAATGGAATAGTCTTTGTTTTCTCTGTGTGACTCTTTAATATTAAATCTCACTGCTGTGTTTGACAGGTCAGATGCCATGGTGAGATGTATGTCTCACTCTTGTGATTGCATCGATGTGTCTTGGAATTAAACCTTTAAAATCAAACTCACCAAACCACTTGACCCCAGAAATTACAAAAATTCAGAAGAGAAGGCCATAGGACAGGGATTTTTAGAGTTGAGCTCAGTTTTGTGTCTGTTTTTCAGAGTTACAGCTCTGCTGGACCTCATGGTAGCATTGTTCTGTCTAGGGAGAGGATCCACAGCAGGTGGATTTCCACAAGACAGTGGAAAAATCTTACAAGTGAAGTGAGAGCTCCATGTCTTTGCCACAAATGCTTTTTATTTCTAACAACCCCCTGTGATTTTAATGGTCCATCCTCTGAAGGAATGTAGGATCCCTTGGGTTAGAAGACACTTCTGGAAGTCACTTAGTCCAGGTCCTGCTTCCAGCAGGGTCATCTGCAAGGTCAGATTGGGTTCCTCGTGGCTTTAGGTG
>NW_020955205.1:1757633-1946541 GCF_003031625.1 Empidonax traillii
GTGGAAACTCTTTGGAGTTTTTCCAGGCTAAATGAAATAAATAAGTACCTGTTGGTTTAAGGATTATAGTTACTCCCCTTATTCCTTTCTTGCACTGCAGTTTCTCATTAGGCATGGATGGGCATCCCTGTGGAGGGGATGAGGCATCTCTTCCTTATGTAGGGTTCTCAGACAACTTTGGCTGTTCACATGGTGCCAAACCATGGGGAGACAAAGCTGTGGGCCGTAGTTTTAGGCTCTGTTGGTGTTTTTTGTCAGCCCTCCCTTTGTCTCTCCATTGGGTTCTGAAGTGCTTTGAAAGGTCTCTTCCAAGTCCTGAAGGTTTATGAAATCCCTGTTGGTGTTGAGGCCCCTAGGAATACGCTGGCTCTGTGTGCAGGTCAATCCCCTTGATGGGAGGGCTGGACCACACCCTTTCAACCCTGATGTTCTCAGTGGTTCCCACTGGCTACTCAGTTTCTCATGGAGAAATCCTGGTCTCCATCCCTGTGACTCGTAGCAGGTCCTGCAAATCCCTGTGAGGAGCCATGGGGAGCAGAGCAGGGGCTGTCCTGCTGGGATCCTGTGTGCAACAGCAAAGGAGAAATATGTTTTAAAATACATAAATGTTTTGGTTATCACCTTTATTCATGCAAAACCAGCAAAAATATGTGGGTTTCAATATAATTTTTGAGTCTTATTTGCTGGTCTCTTCACCTTGAGTCACTTCTGGTACACTCCAAAATGACCTTGAATCCTGGAGTTACTCTTCCTTCAGATGCCTATTCCAGGTCTCCACTTTTATCCATCACGCAGGGAGAATCTGACAGCCTCTGTGCTGTTCTGTAATCAAAATTCTTACCACTGTCTTCTATTTCTTGTAAAGCATGACCTTTAAAAACGTACCCTGGGCATGGTGTATCATGGTTGAGCAGTAACGGAATAGGAGTGTTTAATCCACATAGATCCATCTTTGGAAAACCTGAGCTTTAAAACCAACCCAAATTACGAATGTTTTTGATAGACTGCCAAGAATTCTTTTACTGTCTTCAGCATCTACATGGTTGCTTTTGAGGGATGAACTTAAAACAAAGTTAACTGAAAATATTTACTTCAGAAGACTTCTGTACATCTACTGTCTTTTCATACTTCACATAAATACATTGACTGAAATTAAACTTCTCCCAAATGTTACCATTTTAACTTTTAGAGGACTTGTCTCTGAGCTTTCAGGTTGGTTTGTGCTTGTTGGGTGCACAGGACAGCTTCCCTAGAGAGGAATTAGTAAATGATTTAATTGTTAAGGAATGTGATCCCATTAGGCAAAAAATAAATAAATAATGGGCCGCGGTGGATCGTTAGAAACGGTGCGCTTGATTAAAACAATGCTGAGCAAATTGTCAAGATTTTTTTGAATAAGTGGGGTTTTTTTGGATGAGAGAGGTTGTGTGGGTAAATAACCCTTCTGGGAGTTCCTTGGAGAAATGTAAGTGCAGGAGAGCTGGTCCCTGCTCCTTAATTCTCCAACTGCTCCAAAAATGGGGCATCGCTGTGTGGGATTTGTTGCTGCTGGCGGTGGCAGGGATGGCTGAGCCACTCCAGCTCCACAGAGGGACTGGGCCAGGCGTTGTTTAAAGGCAGAGCCATTGTTCCTTCTGCTTCTTTTCATCCCAAAGTGAAGTTCCAGCTGTGCTGCCGGGGGACACACAGTTTGGGCCATGTCTGACCCTGCAAGGAGGGCACAGCTCTGTGTTCATCCTGCAGGCAGGAGCGCGGCGGCACCGGCCTGTACGGGCAGGCTGGTGTTCCCTGTCGGAGCAGGGCTCAGCCGGCACTTGGATAATCTTATCTGCAGGCGCTTCTCCGTGCCCGGCAGGTAGGCGAGGAGATAGCAGGACAATGCAGAGCAGAGGTCAGGTTTGAGGAGCTTGCAGCAGATAACGAGGAATCTCAAGAGTTTTCCTCAGCTATGAACAGAATGAACTCACCGAAGGCGGCCGAGGCTTCTGCGGGAGGATTGGATACACCAGGAATCCTTCGGCTGCTCCCTGCGTAACCTAGCCCGGCTCCGAGGAGTGCGAGCACATCTCGGCTCGTCAGAGCACTTGTTTCGTAGTTCCCTGCTCCAAACACATCTCTGGTTTCACTGCAATCCGCAGGGATTGGATTAAGGAGTTTATTAGCACTGATAAGCATTAGCAGCAATATTTTTTCTTCGAAGGCTGAAATGGTACCTCTCAGAAATGAATTGCCAAGAAAGATGACTTGGCAGCTGTTGTCCATTCCTTGCCCCACCACATTTGTAGAAAAGGCATGGACTCCTGTGTTGTTCCAGGCTCAAATCCCTGTGTAATTCCAGGTGGGAGTTGTTGCCTTCCAACGTTTTGCTTCTGAGTTCACCTGTGCTGTATGCCATGTTTCTTTTCCTCTCCTTCCATTTATGTGATTTAAATCCCTCTCTAGACCTGTTGAATTTGTCTGTGGTGAACAATACAATAAATATGAGGAGCAAAAAAATATTAAAAATAGATAAATAATAATAAATAATAATCTTCAGCACATTGAGTAAGAATAATGGAACAGCAAAAAAACTGAGCGCCAAAGTCCACGTCTGAGGTGCTGAGAATTCATGCTCCTACCTAAAAGTTTTTGATGGAAAGAAGTAAGATCTGAACACTGAAACAAGGTGGGGAAAGAACCCCTTCCTGAACGTTTTCCTGTATTTTGTTCCCGTGGAGGGAAGGTGTGAATCTCACCCGCAGCGTCCGCTGGCTGGTTTGGAGCAGCATTAGGGGTTTCCTCCCCTTGGTTGCTTTTCTGTGGTGCAGCTGCTCCAAGGCTGCTTTTGGTTTTGTTTGGTCGGGGAAGATGTGAAACCCGAGGAGCAGGAGCTGAATGAGCTGTTTCATGCAGTTGTTGCAGTCTGGTGAGTGGCCCCGTGTGAGAGTTTTTCAGTCGCACGCAAAGCTCGTCGCAAAGCTCAGTCTAAAAGTAGCTCGGGGCCTGATGTTCGTGGTGCAGGCTGTGTGTGGTGGGGAGATTGTGATCTTCTGTCTCGTGTTGGGTTTATTTTTAGTCAAAATAAAATCCCAGAGAGAATAGCTCAAAAAATAATTGGAAATTAAAACCTGCAGACGTGAATTTACAGTGGCTTAGATGCAGTTTTTCCTCTGTTATTTATGAGTTATTTTTCCCTGCGTGTGGACTTATCCTCTGCTCCAAAAAAAGGGTTGTGTTTTTTTATCTTCTTGTAGGACTGGATCACCTTTCTTTTCTGTTTTGGTTTTCTGGGAGCATTAATCTGCATACTTTCTGTTCAGGTATGTTCTTCAGGGGCTTGGAGGGGACAGGTATTCCAAAAACTTGAACAATTTTCCTTAGGTGAAGGATCACTACGGGTTCAGGTGCTGCCATTATTAGCAAGACTCCGGCCAGCTGCAGTTTAATTTTCTAAATGTCTGCACCTTGAAATTCCTGATGGTTGTAGAAATACGTGTGTCTGTGTGCTTTGGGAGCTGGAGCTTTGGAACGCTGGGATAATATTTAGTGAGCGGTACTGATGGATTTGAGAAGAACTTCAGCTGGGAAATTAATCATCAAAAAACCCAGCCTCTTTGGTTTCTAAGCTCCATGAGGGCTGTAAAATGATTGCAAAACTGCAAAGTCAAGTGAAAAAAATGATTGGGAAATAGTGAGTTAGGGATGTGGTGCACACCAGGAGACCTTGGGATGCTTCTCCTGGTGGGCATTTCTTTCAGGAGCATCCTGCTGAGGTGGGTGTCCTTGGAACCTTGGGGATGGGAGAGGAGACATGGAAAGAAACAAAGCTCAAAACTAACCAGAGAAATTCTTCTGGTTTAGTTCTGGATTGTGTTAGCTGGAGTCTCATCCTTTTGGGAAGAGAAAGACGGAAGATGCTGTGGTGGGATGGAGGACCTGGGTCAGACCAGGTGAGACTTGAGGTGTTCTTGCCATTGTTGCTGGGGACTGTGGCTTCATCCTGCACCTCCCAGTGCTCAGCAGCCCTGAAATCTGGACTTAAACTTGATTTTGGGAGTTGTTTTGGGTTTAGTTTTTTTCTTTTTCCTGGTGTTTTGGGGTTTTTTTGTGTTTGTTTTCTTTTTTTTTCCACCCACAAGTACCTAAAAATACCCCCAGCTCAGGTCACCTGGTAGGAATCGCTGCTTATTGTAGAGGCAAGTAGGGAAGTAGATTTTCTTTGGTGACATTTGCTTGCTGATAAGACTATTTTTTTAATGCATTTCCTTTCCTCATTCTCTACATGCCTTTTAGTTCCTCAAGAAACAAGGTGTGGGGCCTGCTGGTGCCTTAGTGGAGGTTGGAATCCTCTGGGTTTGGAGGATATGCTGAGTGGGTACATTGGGCTGGGTGAATTTTGGGGTGAGCAGCCTTGCAACTGTGTATTATTTTGAGGAAAGCGAGTATTTTGCTCACATTACAAAGTATTTCTGAGGGATTTGTGCTGCTGGTGAAGTTTCGGGTGAGCGTCGCTCACCGCAACGTGCCAGAAAATCGTCACCACACATTTGAGCTCCGTTTTCTTTTCCTCTAATTTTTAAAGCTTTTTTGTTGTCCTGAAGCTGTTGATTTTTGGGCAAAAACAATGCGAGGCAGTGGCTGTGGTCTGCAGGGTGGGGCTCGGAAAGGTCTTGTTGCTGATTCCCTTGGCTGGGAAGGGCTAATTATAGAGACAAACTGGGGAAGGAAGAGAACGGGGTCAATTAGAGCATCCAGCACAGTTTCCTTTAAATTAGAGGTTGGGCTGGAGAGATAAAAAAAAAAAAAGCCCAACCCCAACATTAAAGAGGCACAGAGTGAGATTTGAAAGGCTCTGGTGCACAGCGAGCTCAGCAGCTGCAGCAGATTCCTGCAGTTTCAGTTTGAAGTAAAGAACATGTTGAATTAGGAGGTTGATTACCAGGATTGCCAAATTGAACTGAAAAGACAGAGATGTTCCTGCTGGGTTTATTCTTTAATACGTTTTTGGGTAGCCGTAGGTTGGGATAGCGAATGAAGCAAAGAAATTCTTGTTTCCACCACTGAGTAAAATGGATTTTCTGGGAAAGAGGAATTAATTTGAAGTCTTTAACACTCAGAATGTTTTATTTTCGTAACAAGGCTACTTACGTCTTTCTAAATGTAAAATGGATCAGTTTTGCACATATTTTATCCTTTGTTTGAGAGGCCAGTGGGGCTAAACTTCTTTTTCTTTGAGCTGTCTTGTGGGTTTAAAAGGTTTTTTCCCTGGATTTGTGTGTGAGCTGACTGGGATTAGAGGACACAGTATTTGAAGAGGTGCTGCAGCTGCAGTATGAGCTCTTGGCTCGGAGCTCTGCAGGTGTGGAAAACCATAAACCCCAATGCCAACTGGAATTCCTGCAAGTCAGGAAAAAACCAAGAAGTCTTTCCAGGTGCTCTTCCCAGATGATCCTCTCAGTGCCTTAACACCCTCTTGCCTCAGGTTCCCACCTTTTAGGACAAAGCTGTGGTTTGCAGCCCCTCTTCAGGTCTGCTGGGTACTTTTGCTTTCCCTTTTCCTGGCATCGTGCAATCCCTGGGAACTGCAGTGCACAAAGGGAGATGGCAGAGCAGGGGCAAAAATCCCGAGTTTTGTGGTGCTTTTTAATCCAGATTGGCCAGTTCTGTGTGCCGGTGGTGTGACTCACCCCGGGCTTCCTCACTGGAGGCCACTCCTGGCAGGGCATCAAAGGAGCAGCCTGTGCTTTCAAACCAGAGCCGGGATCTTCCTGGAACAGGGGCTGTTTTTCTGGTCCTGGGATCTCTTGTTGTAGGGAATTTGTGATCAACTCGATGAATTCATCCTGAGGGTGAGAAGGGTTTCTCTTTGCTTCTTGGAGCAAGGCACGTGTCTGTCCACAGGGTCCTGCCCAGCCGGGGCTGGGTTGGAAAAGGCCCCTTGGGATCAAGGACACAATCGGCAGAACAGTTTGTTCACTCTTAGTCTCTCCTGTAGGGCTGATATGCAGGGGTTTAGTGTGTCACTTAGGGAATTCCTTGGCAAGGAAGGGAATTTTTAGTTTTGTTTTTCCTGAGGGCATAGGTAGAGATGTGCTTTGTTCAGGCTGCGGTGCCAGCAGACTCCTGCCCTCCTCTCCTTTGTTGTCCTGGTAAAACTGAGGATGGAAGTGATTCTCCCTCATTTTTGGTTAAACCAGGTTGGCTCTAAACCTTTGAAAGAGTAATTTCTGTTGTAAGTTTTATTTATTTGGAGTCAGGAGTGTGAGCAGTTCTGCCAGGAGGGGTTTAGGATTGTACCACCAGGAAAAGCAGGAAAAGCCGCGGTTGGACCTAGGAGAGGAATGGACCTGCAGGGTCACCAATGACCTGATGCAAGAACCTCCTCCTTGTGAGCTGCACTCTTATTCTTAAGGATTTTTTTCAACTGAATCACATTGTCAATGTTTTGTAGGTCTCAAATATTATTTTATAAGCAACTTAACAGCCTTATATAGTATTTTTAGGCTCTTTCTACTTGTTTGTTGTATCTCCTGTGTGCCTGAGTTATGGCAGAAGTTGCAAACACCTTCATCATTTGAGACTCTTAGGGTCCACCAAGGAGATGTCCTGGCACACCTACAGCCTTGGGGATATTTCTACTTTGGAGGTGTCCTGTAGGGGATGGAAAAGCTGGAGAGAAAGGGATGTATAAATAATTAGAAGCTTCTTCTTTCAAAGGTATGACAGGAGGGTCTTGGAATATCATGAAAGTGATGGCTTTCCTTTTTATTTATTTTCATTAGTGGGTTGGAGCTGGAGATGGGCATCCTGAGCTGGCAGAGGAGTCAATCTCCTGATAGTAATGTGGAATTATACATGAGGAAGGGCCTTGGAGGTACAGATAAAAAATGCCAGGTTAATTCCGTGAGAGTCTGTTGGGGGACAAGAGAAGAGCAACACGGTCTGATAAAACCCGTGATTTTTTCTGCAGTGTCCTGGCAGGGCAGGATGGCCTTTCCCTGATCCCAGGGAAGGTGCTCCGCTGGCTGGGATAAGTGCCTGGAAAGGGAACTTTCTTTTTTTTTTTTTTTTTAGGAGGGATTTAACCCCATCAATTTTTAATTTAGGTAGTGCCATTTTAACTCCCAGATTGCTCTGGTTCCTCTTTTGCTTCCATTTCACACACATGTTTCTGTCCTCATGGTTACTCTGTGTGTGTGACAGCACATGGATGGTGGTGTGGTTTTCATATCACCTCCTTGTTCTGCACCTATCTCCTGCAATCCCTGGAGTTTTGGAGTATTTCTATACTACTTTTTTAAAAATTTAATAATAATTTTCCTTATTTTTCTTCAGCTGATGTTGATGAACCGGTCTGTGCTTTCCCTCTTCCCTGTTGCGCAACGTTTTGTCACAATTTGGGACACTGTAAAACCAAGCTTCCTAATTTTTTTTTTTTTTTTCTGATGAAGTCATCAAAGTAACATTTTTATTCTGGGTTGTTTCCCACAGAGCCCTGAACTGATTTTTCTTGTTGATTTTGGTCAGTCAGCACAACTGCTGAGCACGTGAAGCTTCCCTGCATTGCTTAGTTCTGTTCTGCTGTTTGGTTTTTGAATCAGTCCTTCAGCTGAGAGCCCTTTGATGCAAAGTATTGCAACTTGGGATGCCCTGGACTTACTTCTAGTTAAAATTTTAGCTAGTCGCCTGGAGGTGGTTGTGTGTGAAAACTGCCCATGGGAAGCCACTGCCTGGTACGATGTGCTGAAGGAGGGAATTCTCTGTTAGGTCTGGGATTTTTAATAGTCCCATTTAATTTTGCATGGATTCAGATGTCTGAGCATCAACACTCAGTGCTGTTGCTGCTGTACTTTTCTCCCTCCTCAGTCTAGTCAGGACTTTAGACCTGGCTTTAATTCTCTCGTTTCCTATGATTCTCAGTTAACCCTCTTTTCAGGAAGTCGGTGCTTCCTGCAGCTATTTGTAGTTCTGTGTCCAAGAGAAACGAGGTGATTGAAATATGAGGAAGCCTTTGGGAAGATTCGTTTGGAGGTACCAGGGTGGGGTTTTTTTGTGTGTTTAAGGCATTGTCGAGGTGAAAGCCGGCGGCAGCAGCACCTCATTAATCTTATTTACGGTGTTTGAAGAGTATCTGATGCAATTGTCCCTTCCTCCATACGGGAAATCTAATCTCCACTTGAATTAGCCCTTGAAATAAGGCTCCTGGTTTATAGATGAGTAGACAAATATTAGGGCTGCGTCACTGAGGGCTTTATCCCTCTCCGAGACAAAGCAGTTGGGCTCCAACCCAGGTTATTTATGCACAGAAAACAGACTTATCAGCATTCCTGGATTGCCCCTGTTGCCGAGAGCGGGCCCTCCTGCCCCCAAACAAAGCCTCATTTAGCTCCACGGCTCCTTCCTCATCCCAGAAATCAAATATTTCCCCGTTTTCCCACGTGGCCGGTATTCCTGGCGCTGCCCACGGCGTGCATGCCGAAAATGCATAAAGAATCCGGTGTCCGTGGGCAGATCCCGCGGCAGCCGAGGGCTCCCGGCCCCGGGGCTGGAATAAGTGCAGCCTGTTCCCTTGGCGCCTACACGATCTGATGGCCTGGCAGGGAGGATGGTGAGGGTTAGAAGCAGAGTGTTGCCATTGCAAATGAAACCTCTCGTCCATCCTGCTCTGGAGCAGAGGGATCCCAGAGGTCCATCTTTTGCTGTGGGATGGAACGAGTGAGGCGAGCTGCTCTGAGCCCTAGAGCTTGAGTTCGGCACGGTGTTGGAGGGTGGTTGGAGTTGGAAAGAGGAGGCACGAGGAGAGATAAAAATGATGTTAAATTGGGCACTTCTGGAGTGTCGACTTCCCAGAGTGTTGGCTGTTGTGATGTGGCTTTTTTGGGTGAAAAAAAGTGGAGAGAAAATTGCTTCTGATGGGAGGTAACACTAGGGTAGAGATGGCAGCAGAGTTAATGGATAGAGGAGGTTTCTTCGTGTCCTTATGCAAAATTCCTGGTGAAGATTTATGTTGTGGGGGAATTCTTTGCCAAATAACACCAGGACACCCCTTGGGGAGCACCCCTTTGTTCAGCTCATGCAAAGCCAGCCCTTGACATGGCCATGTTCCAGATAAATCTGAGAAAACCCCTTTGAAGTTCTTCATCACGTTATGGGAGATCAGGCAACTCTTCTCACTTCATCATTGCCAGATAAACTCATTAACTAACCTTCTCCTCTTTATGTTTCTCCTAATTCCGATTTTAAATGCCCTAATGGCCATTTGGTGGCTTCGATACTCATCTGATTGAATCCTTCCTTCTATGGTTCCATGTCTGGCTTGGTTTTCCTCCCATTTGTGCTCCTGCAAATGTTTGCCAGCAGAACTCATGGCACTAAAACTTCCCGACACCTGATTGGTCTTGGTGTAGTAATAATCTTCTGCCTGTGTTGTTCATCTTGAGCCTGAGCTGGTGACCAGAGTCCTTAGACACAGAGAATACAGACTCTCTCCTATGGAAATGTGCCCAAATCTCAGTGTCAGATGCTTTGTAGACCTCTCAGCCTAATGGGAATTCTGGTGGTTGGTGTGATGGGCCTCCCCTTGGCTCGTTTGGATGAGTCCACCCCTCCTCTGCCACCTTGATCCAAAGTCAGAGTCCCACTGGGGATATGTTCAGCCACAGTTTTGGCTGGTTGCTCGTGCTGTTGGCACATGAAGTGTGAGAAATCCTTGCCATCGCTAGAAATGTTTTGAGTTGACTGATTGTCTGTCTCCATGGTAAGCCCACCTCAGTTTTGGCTTTCCTCGTTTCCAATCACGGAGCGGATTGGCCAGACGATCCCGAGGAAGGAGTCTTGGCAAATGTCACCTCCTCTGCAGGAACGTGTTGTCCCTCTTAGTTTCATTGGCTTGATCCAGTGCTTCCCATCTGCTGCAGTGAGTGAAAAACCAGCTCGTTTAACTTCTCTTAGCAAAGGTGGACACTCTCACCCAAAAAAGCCCCAAACCTGCCGAACTAGTAAAGGACAACCTGGCACAGGATGCCATCCCTAGTGTCCTGCGTGGAGGGCTGTGACAAGGGCCTGCTGGGATGCAGTTAATTTCTTCATAAAACCAAATCAAAAGCGTGTTTGCCATGGCTGCTCATTGAGGAGCTGTTTTGATTTATGTTCTTGCATCTTCTGCTCCCGAGACAAAATGCGACGTGGCTGAATGATGAGGTTCAGGGGGACACGAGCCAAACAGATGCACTTCAGAAAATGAAACTTCAATCTTGGATTGACTGAGCTCATTTCCTGGTGTCATTACCTTATCCCGATGATGGATGTGCCATGGTTGTGGGATCCTGCGCGGAGCACGCTTTTTTTCGTCTCCCTTCTGTGGATCTCATCACGCAGCCGAGCCCATCGATCGCAGGCAGCTTCATCTCCAGGCCATATGTTCTCCGAGGCATTCTGGAGGGATAATTATGTAGATCTGTTTTCCTTTCCCATGTGATGCCAAGATGTGCTGTGCTTTTCAGGGAGCAGGGGAAGGCAGGCACACGTGCTCTCAGAGGTGACTTGTGAAGTCATTGATGTCTTGATGACTTCCTGAAGATGCTGTCTCCTGGTGTCTTATGGAGGAGTCAGGGAGGATGGATGTGAAGACAAGGAGATCCTGCAATGCCTCTGGAATGTTTATTAGACTTATTTAACCTCCCATCCCGCTAGTGAGATGATTTCCTTGAAGAGCGACTTCTGAACTGTGGTTTCCATACCATTAACTATCAGGAGGGTGGGAGTTTATGTGATTGCTGTAAATATGAATTTAGAGGATTGAGGATCTTTCCTGCTCAAATCCCTGCAGCGAATGGTAAATGTAAATGGTAAAACTGACTTACGGACTCAGAGAAAGCCCAATCCCTTTTGGGATTTTTCATATCTAGCAAATCATGGAGAATAAACTCAGCTGCAATTAAGAACGGCTGCCAAGGCTCCACTAATTTACCAAATCCCCAGAGCCATGGACTGAAGTTGACAAATTTAACAGCATCTGGATGGTAATAAAAATGTTGAAGCTTTCTTTCTTGAGATAAATCTATGAGTTTGTTTTGAGTGGTTCTTGTTAGAGGTGAACAGGTTGTCCTTGGACTAAAGGTGTGACTGAAATTCCGAGTCTTGTCTTTTACTCTTAATTAAAAAAAAGAAAACAAAAAACCCCCAAACCAAAAACAAACAAACAAACAAAACCCCCCAAAAAATCCCCCCAAAAAACGAAACCAAACCTCTCTCTCAGAGAAACACAACAAAACACAACCAAAAGCCCCTATTCTTTAAGAAATTGCCTTTCAACCCTGATTATCCTTTAAAGGTCAGGGTTAAGGATATTTGTCCAAGTCACATTGCTGATGCGTTTCACCACAACCTTAATTGGAAAGGCTCAAGGAGAGTGGAAAATCCATGAGGCTCAAGTGTCAAGTCAATGAGGACAAGCAGGAATACAAGTGGGTTCCTATGTGTCTGTCAGACCCCGAATTCTAACAGCTTTGACTTTTTTTTTTGCCCCTGAATGTCCAGGAAACTTTAGATTACTTTCTGCCTGCAGCCAAGGGATAGGCAAGGAGAACAAACCAAAGCTGTTTAAAATGTGGTTTTCTGTAGAAAGTGACTTCTGGCTGAGGGTAGGAAACAAGTTTTCTGTCCTGAAAAGTCAGTTAAATCTCAGGGTTCTGGTCCAAATCCTGGTCTGGCATTCCTATACATGCAGGGTAGGAGTAGTAGTTGGAGTAGTTGGGGATAGTCTCGTGGTGGGGGACACGAAGATGGGTTCTTTATGAACAGAAAGAACTTTTTGTATCATCTGAATCTGACTGACTAATCCAAGCAGTGTGTAAATATCGGGGATGGTAAAGAAATAAGGTCTATTTTGGTTCTCTCCCAACAGTGCACGTTGCTGAGCAATAACCCGGCGTTCATGCCACCAGCCAAGACGAGTCCTACGAACCTTCTGCTGAGATCCACGTGCCTCCTAATCCCCTTCTTAGGGCACTTCTGATATTTCCTTGGCATATTTGGAAATTTGCAGGAATGACACACCTGCACATTCTTCCTGCTGCGTTCGTGCTGGCAGCTAATCCTGGGAGCTCTGTGTCTCCGGGTGCCTGATGAGAGCTGAGAGGTGGCATCTGCTCCGGGATGATGGGAGAGGGGCTGGCTGGGTGTATGTCATGGCCCCAGGCAGCTCCTGTCCTAATGTTTCTCATTCTGCCGGTGAAATGGAGTGGAAGCAATTCCAAAACCCGATAGGTTAAATATTCTGGGGTTTTGGTGGGGTTTTTTTGATCATTTTATAGCTGCATCTCCTCTTCGCCCCCCACCCCTCCCTGCTCCGTAATGACCTTACTTTGCCTCCGGCGAGAAAATGGAACTAATTTTGTTGACTTGTCTTTTTAAATACTCATTATTGGATTTGCCCGACCTCTTTTTCTGACGGGGAGAGTTGTGCTGGCCCCGGGCCAGCGAATAATTTGTTGTAATCTGAAAGCGTTTGGTTAAAAGGATTTACAGCCCCTCACTGAAGGGACTCTCGGGGAACTCTGAGGTGTGTGTGTTGCTGCGCTGGGGTGGACGAGCGTTTTGAAATAAATCCTTGGAGAGTGAGTAAGATAAGACACGTGCACAGCACTGGAAATATTTCAGCTGAAATATTTGCCATGCGGCGAATGTGAATTAAGGATTTAATAACTTGGGGAAAGGAAGTTGTGTGACGTTTGTAGGGGGGATTTTGGAAGGTGGCTTTGAATTTTAGGGAGAGGTTTGTGATCTTACATCATATTTTTAACGTGGCAAAAACTTCTCTATTCTCTTTTATGGCTGATGTTGGATTCTCCTAAACCAGCTTCTAGTATTGGAGAAATCCATCTCAGTGATGATGTGCTTGTGGAAAACCACTGAGATCTGGATATCATTCCCATCCCTGCTGTCCTTCATGTAAATAAAAGGTGGAAATGAAACCAGGTGTTACCTGAGCCTGTTCCACCAGAACCAGCATCGCGTTTCCGTGGCTCCCGATAACACCCGGCTGACCTTGGCTCTGTCCTGTCCCTTCCAAGGGCAGGGATGCCAGATCTGGGAATTGTTCCAGGCTTATGGAAGCTATTTGCTTGCTCATAATCATTTTTGAAAAGCTTCAAGGAACTCAAGGATTATGTTTCTAATCAGTTCTTCACTGCAAGTTTGCTCGATGCAGAGTCATCTCTTTCTGTACCGGTGGCACAGAAAGTATCTGGAATATACTTAATATTTTTTATTAATAGTTAAGATTTTTCTTTTATTGAGGAAGAGGCTTAAACCCCAGGTGTGCTGCAGTTTTTGGAGGGGTATCTTTATCTCCTCATATGGAGCTCACTGTGTTTTTGTGGGAAGGAGATGCCTCTGCTTCTGCTTGAACATGGAAAAGAAAAATTGGGAGAGACAGGTCAGCACATGGGGGAAAGTAAAAGGTGAGAGGGCCAGATGACTTCCTCTGGGAATAACCCTGCTAGTCCTTGAATAATTATAGAATCAGCTCAGACATGTTCCAGCCCAAGGTATCCTTGGGGAGGCTTTAGATTTACAGCAGGTTTTGTAGGAAGTGAACACAGGAGGTGGAAAAGGGATTTTTTTTTTTCCTGTTGCATCGGGCACCCCGTGTCGGGATAAGAGTGATTATCCCTGGATGCAATCAGGGCAAACGCCGTCCCGGAGCTGCCTCCGGAGCAACCAGCGGGAATTGCATCACCAGCTGTCGGAGGAGCTCTTGGGCAGACCTGGCTTAGAAGAGCTGCTCTTTGTCCCCTGCTGGTTCTGCTTGGGATGTGGAATTATCTCGGAGATGTTTAATACTGGGCTGCTGCAATCTGTCCCCTAATTCCTTCGGCCAGCCCAGGATGCTCGACCTCTCTCCGTGCTGTGCTCCACGGCCTTTGTTTTCCCTTTGTTTCCCCTTTGTTTTCCCTTTGTTTTAATCTTCCCTTTTCGAGGATGGAGCAGATCAGAATTTCTTTTTCATAGCAGTGCTCTGTCCTAATGAAAATTCATGCCTGCCAATGGAGAAAAGTGGGAAACTCACCCCCCACTTCATACGCTGGTTGGAAAAGCAGTCCCAAAGACAAGGGAGGACTCATGGAAGTGCTGAAGAGAAAAAGCAAATCCATTGTGCTGATTTGAATATGCTCAGGTTTAATTTGCGCCCACTGAAGCATTGAAACCATTCCGCTGCTAGTCTGGTGAATATTTCGATTTTTGCTGCTCCATCTCCCAAGAAACCAGATCTGCAGCTTCCAGACAAGGTGTTTTTTTCAGGGAATATAATGAGATACAGGCTATTACCTCCATCGACTTAATTCTTACCTGATTGGACTAATATATTGATTTATAAAATAATTTCATTTTCCTGAACGTACTTCTGAATTGAGTTTTCTCCACAGCCACATTCCTCTGCTCCCCTGTTTTGTGTGGAGCTGTAGCTTGGCTGGCTGAGGTGGAAGCTGTGACACAAGTCCAAGAATGAAATCCTGATCCCAGCTGGGGTTGTTGGTTTTTGCCCCAGACTGGGAAGATTCAAATGAAGTGCCAAGTCCATGCATGTCTTTGTCCCCTGGTGTCATCTCAGTCCTTGTTTGTAGGTTTTGTCTGTCCTGCTTTGTGTTGGGGGGGCTGTAGGGACTTACCTGTCTGCCAGGTTTGGGAATAAGGGATGCTTTCCTGCTAATCCCTGTCAGTGATATTCCTTTAGCACAAGGTGTGTGAACCCCCATAAGCAGTTTTGAATAACCCAGAGGCACCATAAAATACAGGTTTATAACAGCAGAATGCTGGGCCAGAGCATCATCTGTAGATCCTTGGTAATTCACCGCTAATTTCATTTGAAAAAGGTGAATTATGGCATTTCTAAGGGATGCATCGATTCCCCAGTGCCGGTCATCCAACATCCCTGAATTTCCGCAGCCTCCAGTCAGCATTTCTGAACCATCAGGAAAAGCAATATCTGCTGACCTCAAGGAGGAGCTGAATTTATCTTGAGCAGGACTTGAGGTTCTGCTCAGGTGAGATCTCCCCTTGCAGAGCTGCCTCCAGCTCTGGGGTCCAACAGCAGAAGGAAATGGATCTGCTGGAGAGAGTCTAGAGGAGGCCACGGAGCTGCTCTGAGAGCTGAAGCCCCTCTGCTCTGGAGCCAGGCTGGGAGAGCTGGGGGTGTTCAGCTGGAGAAGAGAAGCTCCAGGAGACCTGAGAGCCGCATCCAGTGCCTAAAGGGGCTCCAGGAGAGCTGGAGAGGGACTTGGGACAAGGGAAATATTTTGATTAAATGCTTTAATATCTCCTCCTTTTCTTTTGCTGTTTTTTTTTTCTTCTCTGTCTGATATCAATATTTTCAAAGAACCACAAAGCCTGTGTTTTCAGGTAACTGCCAAGAACTATTTTTAGTAGAGCTGTCAGCTCTAATTCAAGGGATTTTTCAGTACTTCTTGCATTGTGAGAAGGCTTTTGTTTTTTGGTTTCATGTCCTGATGCTTTCAGAACACTTCTTCAAATTTAAAAACCACTCTCGTGTTGTGGGACTTGCTTGACAGTTTAATTTTGAAATGGATTTAAACCAGCCACAAAACAATATATTCTAACATCCTATTCCTGTCCTTGCTTGTAAATTATCATCATCTGTGGGCTAAATATTTTTGATAAATATGGCCTTTGGATGAAAAAACCTTTTTTTTTTTTTTTTTCTGTGAACTAGTTGCTGGAAGTCTTGTTTAAAGTCTGACTCATCCTGTTTGGTGTTTGTTTTGGTTTTGGGGTTTTTGTTGTTGTTTTTTTTCCTTTGTAAGGTAACTAAGCAGATCTGGCAGGACAGCTTTAATATTCTTTTCTCTTTGATCTCTGACAGCACATTTCTGAGTGCTTTAAGGTCTATTCTTTGTGCTGTATAGGCTGTACAGGGAATATATAGTCTGTTACCAGCTCTGCATCAGTCTCTGGATAATGGAATCCTGCTCCTGCACAGACCAGGGAGCAGAGGGATGTTTTGGGGGTTACTGTTCCAAGCTTTTGACTAGTTCTACATCGAAAACAAATCCTGATTTCGGAGGATTTTGAAGTGCTCAGTTTAAAGGAGTGGAAGGTCCCTGCATGGTTTGGCTACAGAGGTCAAATTCCTAAACTACATGGAATATTTATCAGTTATTTCTATTGCTGTTCTAAAATCTTTAGGTTATTAAATATCCCTGAGCTAGGTGAGGCACTGGACATGGAGAGGAGACAGATAACACGTGGCATCATCTTTTACTTAATGTGAAACTAAATCCAGGCCTGAGCAGCCTCTTGATTTCCTGACGAGGCTGCAGCTCCTGCTGCCGAGGGCTGACCTTCATTTTGTGTGGAGAAGCTGATTCTCCAGGGGAAAACGATTTCATCTGTACGTGGAAAATGGGAAGGAGATGCAGGCAGAAGGGGCAGCCAGGGGGTGAAGGTAGTTGAGGGTCTGGGGAGGGTTTTAAAAGGATGAGGATGAGCTGGAGTGGAAACCTCAGTCATTTTGTCTGGGAAATCAGAGTTGCAGCAGAAGCAGCCAGCAGCTGCAGAGGTAGGTGCACATGGACTCCCAAAACAAGTTTATTCCTATTTGGATGCTTAGGAAAAGCTGGATTGTAGCATCACATCTTGGTGGGAGACAGAGCTGAAAAATTGGGGAATCAGTTGTTTAAACTCCTGTTTACTGACAGGTGTGCTCTCCCTAAAGAATGGGGTTTGGCTGCTGCCCAGCCAGAGCTGATTCTGGTTGTTCAGTCTAATCTTGAGGAGCATCTCTCTGGTCAGTAGGAAAGTTGGAATTGTCTTGGCAGAAGAGAAAGCTCCTGGGTGTGTGTTGGTGCGTCACAGGTAATAATTCTTGGGAAATGCAATAAAATAGGGAAAACTTGAAAATTTGATCTGAAGCAGATTGTTTGCCAAAAAGAGTTTTTTGTGAGAAGGCTTTAAAACCATCCCTTCCTCACTATCAGTTGCACTCCATAATCCTCCATAAAATAAGGAGAGGGAGAACATCGGGAGCCACATTATTCCATCTTCAGTGCTGCTGCACTTCAATTCCATTTTTCTCCTAAGCTGCATTATCTCCTTCAAAATAACTTCAAAGCTCTAAGACCACAGGAAAAACATCTGAAATTATTAATTACTACTTGACCCAGTATTCAGAAATAACATGGTGACATTTGGTTACGTAAATTGTCCCTAATTCGGTATTTTTAAGGAAATACAGCACAGGTGTCACAATTTCCAAGGTGGTTTGATGTTTATTTTACCGTATCCGTGGGCATCATGAGAAGCAAGGCTGAGAAGTGTCAGTTTGTCTTGGCTCCTGCTGGAAGTGCGTTGAGTTTCCCAAGGAAGGAGACCCCCAGTTGAGGATCTTCTGGAGGATATGGCTCTCCAAGCCAAGGAGATCCTCTGCAATGGATCTGTGTATTGATAAATATTGGTATATCAATATACGCAGTTGGTATGTGTCGATATACACCTCTATGTCAATGTTCAAAATACTTTGCCATTTCATCGTAAATGTGAGAAAGGATTTCTTGGAAGAAAAAATATAAAAATAGCATTTTTTTTTTTTTTAATGAGCTGTCCTTTATTTCTGTTATCTTTGGAATATTTGGAATGCAGCGATTCGATTGCATTTCGGTGCCGGTGTTTGTGCATCCTTGGTTCTTCTGGGAAGAGAAGAACCTTTTTGCTCAACTGTCTTTTCAAGTGTGATGCTTGTTGGAGCTCTGAGTGGTCCTGGAGTGCTGCCTCATCCTTCAGTGGGCTCCCTTTTGGGCACAACACTCCTCAGGCTTCCCCCACCACTGCTGCCTGCAGGGCTGTTTGAGGAGGAGGAGGATCCCTTGAATTCCCCAAGTTTTGTTCTCTGAAGCTCTCGAGCTCCTCTAGGATAGCAACACCTTGTCCTTAACACTGATGTAATTCCCGAGCTCTCAAAAAGGGATTTTCTGCAGCTATTTTGGGGCTGGAAGATTCTTCTCAGTGTGAGTTCCTTTAGTCCTTGGCAGTGTCGTTCTGCTCTTACACTTCGTTATCCTTCTTTTTTAACAGGTTCAAAAAGATTTTCAGTGTGAGCACTGCTGGTTTTCAGGCTCCAAACGGGAAATTTTTGCCCGCAGACTAAAATATAAAGAGCTGGACCCGTGTTTGGTAAGATGAGAGGCTGATCCTGAGTCCATTTACAGTTCCTGCAGCTGTCTCCCTGTGCTGGTTCTGCCCTGAGCTGCCATCTGTGTGGGACTGGACAGGGATCTGTGCTTTTGAGATACCGACTCCAGGTTTGTTTCCAGTTGGCTTTCCAGAGGCTGAACTGCTCTGTGTACACCTGTAAGGAGCAAATCCAACCAGTCAGGGTGGGAAATGTGCTACTTTGGCTGTTCAGGTGAGCAGAGTTGCTGTGTTGGTGATGGAGGTTCTGCCTGATGCCTGGAGTTAATCTGGGAAAGCCTGGAGGTGCTGGAAATGGGATTCTGTCTGTTTTATGGATATTGGATTTATCTTGATGTTTGGAACAGGGCTGTCCCACCTCTGGCCAGTGACTGTTTCCTTAGTTGTGAGAAGCAGCAAAGCAACGTGTGCCAAGGATTTGTCCCCCCAGAAATATCCAAACCCTCAGGATACACCAGGCTCTTCCTTAGTTTCTGGCTTTTTGATAGTCCTTGCCATTCCATTGGCTGTTCTCATTAACCACCTCGGGAATGTGGGAGCAGCAAATCCAACAACAGCCACTCTTGCAGCCTCAGACAGGATCCAGCAATTCCCTTTGGGTTGTTTAAATTTTATTTTCTATATTACTGTTTTTTTTGTTTCTGGCAAAAAGGGCCCAGGGAGCAGCTGGAGGGCCCCGCTGTCTGTGTAGAGGACGTGTTTTGGGAGAACAGCAGAGCTTCCAGAAGTCAGAATGCAGTGACTCAAATCGGGAGCTCAAGAAAGAGGAATGATCGGGGGCAAGATTTTCCTGGCACCGTTTCTTTGGGTCTGCAAGCTCCACACAGAAATGCTGGGATGGAAGCCAGCATGGGAATCACTTCTCCCATGCAGTTGCCTCAGTCAAGACCTCCCCAAGCCTTCTTGTAGTCCCTTGGTTTAATTCTCCTTTATCTGTCCCTTGTCCTTGTCTTTGGGGGCGTCCCCAGCCGGTGGGGCAGGAATCCTGCGGGGAAGAGCTGCGGTCACTGTGGAGCCCCATTTCCTCAAACGCTGATTCATCCCCTGCACAGAAGGTTCTTTGACCTTAAGGGGAAGAGTAAGTGATTGTGTTGTTATGCACGTCCTGATTCAGTTCCTCTTCCTCAGAAACGTTTGAAACAATTTCTAGGAGCAACTCCTTTCACAACAGCTTTTCTTGCAATTCCTTTTTTAGTTGGGTTGATTTTCCTTCCCATTTTCGTTTTGTCTCAGCTGAGAGGTCTGGTAGAAGCTGAGAGATTTCCACAGAAGGTGCATCAGCAAATGTGATGAATTGATAGCATCATCCTCACCCATCTTCCGGCTCTAGAGGAGAGGAACATGGAGTGGTTGTCAGACCACAGGGGAATATCAAGACCTCGTGACATGGGGTGATTGCAGGCTCTGGAGGGGATTATCATCTGCTGTATCATCCGTGTATCCAGGGGCTCCTTAAGATCAGGACGTGTCAGATTAAAGCATGAGTGAACAGATCCCATCTCTGAAAGAGAGAGAGAAGCACCTCCAGTGCCCAGCAAGGAGCTCCCAGCGATGTGTTACCCTGGATGTCCCCGAGGTGTTATTCTGGGATCAGCGGCACGAGGCTCTTTGCTCCTGCAGGAGAGAAATCTGAGCGCTCTTGTGCCGATGGGTTCGGATGAATCAGGGAAATGTGTTTGGATTGGCCATTTCTCCTTTAGATTTTATAAGTTTATCTGGAATTTCTGCTCCACATGGTGTGACATGACGTGCTGGTGATGGATAAATCCAGGCTGTCTTGAGGAAACCCAGCCTGAGGATTGGGAACAGGGAGAAACTCACTATTTTTGTAGTCCTTCGCTGGGTTATGGGATGTTATAATAAACCCAGTGAACTTTGCTTCCAGAATTGCCCCTTTTGCAGCCTCAAGGCTGACACTGATCTCTGTTTTTTTCCAAATCATTCAGTGTTTGGCAAACTCTGTCCGTGATTCCAGGCTTTAGCTGTCACAGATTATTTATGCCGGGTACGGATGCTTCCAGTGCACAGTTTATTTTGGACTTCTGCCACATATTGCTCATGCTGAAAGTGAAAATACTGAGATTGGGGTTTCTGAATATGTATTAAACCATGGTCAACTAGTAAAAGATCACATAGAATGGAAAAATCAATCACTGTTTACAAATTTAGAGGCTGCACAAAACCTAATTGACCATCAACATTTTAGTCTTTCTGTCAACCTGCTCCTAATCAGATGATTTTTATCAGGGCCTCTGAGCTCCTTGGAAATATTAATTTATTTTGATGTGTAGGAGGACACAAGGCCCAATCTGTAACCATGTTTGCAGATCCCACTTTTTATGTTCCCAGTAGAATTATGGTAGTGGAGTAAGACTGAGCAAAATCAGCATCCAGGGTTAATCTGAGTAATAATCTTCATTCAAAATGGAAAAGGATATAGAACATATTAGGCTGAACATAAATGATGGGAGGGCTGAAGCCCCTCCGCTCTGGAGCCAGGTTGGGAATGCTGGGGGTGTTCACCAGGAGAAGAGAAGCTCCAGGAGACTTTAGAGCCCCTTCCAGTGCCTAAAGGGGCTCCAGGAGAGCTGGAGAGGGACTGGGGACAAGGGCCTGGAGGGACAGGCCAAGGGGGAATGGCTTCCCACTGCCAGAGGGCAGGATTAGATGGGATGTTGGGAAGGAATTGTTGGCTGTGAAGGTGGAGAGGCCCTGGCCCAGGTTGTCCAGAGAAGCTGTGGCTGCCCCATCCCTGGAACTGTCCAAGACCAGGTTGGACAGGGCTTGGAGCAACCTGGTGGAAGGTGTTCCTGCCCATGGCAGGGGGTGGAATGAGTTGACCTTTAAGGTCCCTTCCAACCCAAGCCATTCCATGATTACATATTGACTTAAAATGCCATAAAATGTTTCCTTTTTTTTGTTCCTGGGAGTTTGCACAAAATGCACAAATGTACAAAATGCACAAAATTTATAACTGACCAAAATGGGGAATCATTTTTATATGTTCTCATTTAAATGTAAATACAGAGCGACACAAAAGCCCTTTAATAAAACCGGTGCGTAGAGTCCTAGGTGGCAAAATACAAGCTCTGCATTGTTCTTTTCATGTTCCTATTTAATTTTTGATGTCCAAGCACAAAAATTATTATTAATAATTTTTAAAGTCATACAATAGCTAATATGACAGTCTGCTCAGACAGTTGTCAGTAGGAGAGCCTGCCATATGCTAATTACCTAATTACGCATCTCTCGTTGCAATGTTTTCTCCCAAATCCTTCAGGTAAAGCCGAGTGTCTGCAGGAGGTGCTCAGGCTGAGCAGGGCTGGGCTCATGTGCACAGCAGTGGTTGGGAGACCACAAAGTAATTAACTTCATTAACGTTGCTTTGACCTCACACAATACCCCAAGCCATGTTTGGAGTTGTTACCACTAAACCCTGTGGCACCTCTGGGATTTATAAGGCTTGAATTGACACCCCTTTGCTTTCTGACCTTGCCAAATTTGTTAGTCATTAGTGGCAGCTTCTGGTGTGTGAGTGGTTTGTGGGGGGTGGGATTTGGCCCCTCTTCATTCCTGGATTTCCTGGGGCTTTGAGCATCTCCAGGGGGTTCACGCTTGGCTTGTGATCCTGCTGGATTCCAGTTGTTTGGATGCAGAAGGCACAGCTGTTTGTTGTTACACCAATTCCATGCAGAATAAACATCTCTAGAGACGCGAGGAAAGCGTTTGGGTGGGTGGGGTAGAGTGGCCTGAAGCTTTATAGCGTATTTATGGAGTGTGCAGGAGGGAGGAGGGAAGGGCAGTTTGCTCAAGGTAACCAACTTAAAGCCCTGTTTGCACTTCCCACGTGAGTCTTGGATACGCTCCGATAACACCAATAAAAATAGCCAGCCCTCCTGGCCTGAGCTTTGAAGTAAAATCTCGGTGAGGATTTATCAAGCTTAAGTTTGCTGGGTTTTTTTCCCCCCCTTCTTGAGGAAAAGCTCTGGAGCTGCAGAGCTCCACAAAGCCCAACCCAGCACTTGACTGACATCATCCCTATTGCATCTGTGCCTGTGGTAAAGCCATAGGAAAGCAGCTGGAACGCTTTCCGGAGCATAATGTATGTCCTGCTCCCGAGCAGCGCACCGCCAATCCCTGCCAGATGGATCGCACTGGGACACGTTCACTGCCTGGTTTGAGGAGCGCGTGGCTGGGGATAATCTGCTGCATGAAATATTGGAGAGGCAGACAGTGCAGCAGGAGAGTGTGCTGCTGGTTTGAGGGCCTCAGAAATGAAACACAGCTCCAAATCTCTTCCTTGCAGTGCCTGTGGAAGCTGAGAGTGGCTATGCTTGAACTGAAGGTCTGGGATCTGGGAGTGTGGGAGGAGTGCAAGGACAGGGCAACCAGTGAAGGGCTTCTTCTGAATTCTCTTCCCAGCACTGAGTATTTGAAGTTCCCTAAACCTATTGTGGGTTTTGACCTCACGTTTTTTGACCCTTCTTGAGCATTTCTTTGAAGCCATGAGGGAACGGTCACAGTTCTGAGGTCCTGCTCCAGTGGGGCAGCACTCAAGGAAAAGCTCAATATTAGGATGTGCATCATGTAAACTTTAATCTGTATTGAGTCACCTGCCACTTGATTGCCCAGATCCTGGCTCTGAGGGTCTGCATTTCTATGCAGTTCCCTTTTGTCTTTTTACTGGAATAACTCTTTGGCATCTCCCAGGGCAGTTTGGAGTTTGTTAGAACCAATTGGTGGAAAGCTGAGGCCCCTTAACTCTGGATTTACTTTCATTTGGGGCTGCTGCTGGGCTGTCATCTTCTTGTAGTGAGGAAGTTCAAGGAATCAGCTGCTCATTTGATGTCCAGCACCAGAAGTTTGTGTTCTGCGAGTTTTAAGCAGTTCAAGAGAAATAAAAAGTGTGACTGTCCGAGGGAGGTGGCTGTAACATTTCATACCTGGTGTCAGATATGGACATTTCTGGGAAAGGGGGACTTGGTAGGGGGAAAGTGCTGCTTTTAGAACCTGATGGGTTCAAAATCTCCATGAGAGGAAGAAAAAGGAGTTTATCTACTCCTCACCAGTACAGGACCATGGAAAAATGTATCTGAGGCAAGGGCCAGATCCACAGGGTGAGGTGATGTTCATTTTATCTCAGGAACCAAAATCTGAGAGTGCTGTGCCCATGAATTGATTCAAGGAGATGTCTGGTGTTTGTTTTATTCTCTGTACAATACACTGAAAATCAGAGGGTCTTTTTGAATCTTTGATGCTTCAAATTTGGGGCAAAATCAGCAAAAACTTGAGGTGCTATGGGAGTTCCGTGTGAGTAGAGCCTGTGCTGTGGGGGCCGTGTTTGGGTGTTCAATACATTCATTTATTCCAGCTTTGGGGTGTGAAAACCCTGCTCTCCTTCCAGATACCAGTTGGGAATCATCATTTGCTTTCTTTAAGGCGATTGGCATCATTACTTGAGTTGCTCTGTTGCATCTCCTGGTGCATGTTGGCAGCTTTCCAAGGTGCTAAACCACCTGATCTGTTTTTATTCCGCCCCCTTTAGCATTGCTGACATGATGACCTGACAAGACCCAGGCCGGCCCTGACTATGCAGCGCGGGTACTGATGGGACAGGATCCAATATGAGTGTGAATGATGTTGGAGGAAGACGACGCTTCGAGGAGAGCGAGTTCACGCTGCACATCTACCCCGGGAGCATCGCCGAGGGGACCATCTACTGCCCCATCACCGCCCGCAAAACCTCCACGGCCGCCGAGGTCATCGAGTCCCTCATCAACAAACTCCAGCTGGACAAGACAAAATGCTACGTGCTGGCCGAGGTGAAGGAGTTCGGAGGGGAGGAATGGATCCTCAACCCCACGGACTGCCCAGTCCAGCGCATGATGCTGTGGCCGCGCATGGCCCTGGAGAACCGCATCAGTGGCGAGGATTACCGCTTCCTCCTGCGGGAGAAGAACCTGGATGGCTCCATCCACTACGGGAGCCTCCAGTCCTGGCTGCGGGTGACGGAGGAGCGGCGCCGGATGGTGGAGCGCGGCTTCCTCCCGCAGCCGCAGCAGAGGGACTACGATGACCTGTGCGGGCTGCCCGACCTGAACGAGAAGACGCTCCTGGAGAACCTCAGGAACCGCTTCAAGCAGGAGAAGATCTACACCTATGTGGGCAGCATCCTCATCGTTATCAATCCCTTCAAGTTCCTACCTATTTATAACCCCAAGTACGTCAAGATGTACGACAACCACCAGCTGGGCAAGCTGGAGCCCCACATCTACGCCGTGGCAGACGTGGCGTACCACGCCATGCTCCAGCGCAGGAAGAACCAGTGCATCGTGATCTCGGGAGAGAGCGGCTCGGGGAAGACACAGAGCACCAACTTCCTCATTCATCACCTCACCGCCCTCAGCCAGAAGGGATTTGCCAGCGGAGTAGAACAGATTATTCTTGGAGCTGGCCCAGTGCTTGAGGTAAGATGGGAACAACAGGAGCATGGAAATGTTATAACGGGGAAAAAACCTGACCCGAGCAGTTGGGACTTTGTTATGACACTGCTCTGGGATTATCTGCTGAATCCTGATAGCAAAGTTCCAACAGCATTAGCAATGGGAGAAGGCTGTGTTTCTGCCTATAGAATCCTACCTTCTTCCAAAAAAAAAGGAAAAGCAAGGCCAGCAAATGGCTCTCTGCCAAATTTATCAGGGATTGCTTTTCACTCAAGTGTTTCTTAACGCTGGTGATTTCTCAGTGTGAAAATGAGAATTATTGGTAGCCATTCTTTATAGTAATTGAAAAGAGAATGCATTGCATGGTGTATTGATGTATTTATGGAGTTTCTGTGCACTCAACTCCTTCCATTCCTTCCCCAGCTCAATGGCAACTTTCATGGTCCACATTGCATTTTCTAATCATTAGTGTTGATTTGGCTGGTGCAACTGCTTCCCTTATGAGGACTTTTCCTGCATGTTAGAACTGGGCCCTCAGCTTTGCAGATCTGAAACTCTAAAGAAGGATGCAAATCTTCCTTAGTTAACTTGCCTTGAGTTTGCCCTGGAACGTGGTTTTCCTTGAAATTGCCAGCTTTGCTTGTTAGAGTTGTGTTGGTGAAAGCCCACCTGCAGATGGGTGACGTGGGATCAGCCCCACCCTGTCGTGGGCCTTGGAGGGTGCAGGGAGGTGATTTGTTGGCTGTGTCCTCTTCTCTTAAAAGCAAAGGTGGCAGTGACTAAAGCAGAGTGAAACTCATGGGTTTGGGGGGACCTGTTTTGTATTTTGAAAGGGCTTTTTGGGCAGTTGTAAACAAAGGTGTCTGCTCTCTATGCCTGTATCCCGTTAATTAGCCTGAGGACTTGGATCAGCATCACCTGCCAGCAGAAAACTGGGAATCAGAGGAAGGACCAGTGGTTGTTTATGTCTCAGCTAAGGATAAGCAAACAGCTCCATTTTGCAAAGCCAGAAGGTTTTGATTCCTCTTTTCACATCAGGTGGAATGGGCTGAGCTAATTTAATGTGGAGTTAGTGAAGGGTTGAAGGTGTTTGAGATGGGCTTTGCCCTGAAAAGCAGCAAAGCTGCTAAAACTGAAGGTAAAGAAATCAAAAGGGCTTCTTATTTGGGACAGTCTGCAGGAAAATGTGTGTTAATTCTTTTAAATCACCCAGGCAAGAGGACTCCCTGTTCTTACACTCACAGTGCTTCTCCTGGTGTTGTCCAAGAGATTGTCGAGCTGTTTCTTCTTGAAGAGAAAATATCAGAGCAGGCTCCCGTAGTCTGCAATTAATGGTGGTTACTGTGGTGACTCGAGGAGGCGACCACATTAATTTAGGAAAACCAGTATGAAAACTGTTGTATTCCACCTGCAACCCTGTTATTCCACCTCCAGTCCTGTTATTTCTTTGAAACACTTTCATGCTGGTTGGTTTTTGGTGTGCTCATTAACATATCATGTTGGACCAAGGTCACTTTATAGTTTTCTTTAGCAGTGTCAGAGGGAGCATCTCTGTCTAGGTTACATTTGCAGAGGTTGAGAAGGACATCTCCATGAAAGAGGAGGTAGAAGGAAGTTTGGAGAATTGGGGTTTTTTTTGCTTAGATTCTATACCTTTTTTCAGGAATAGGTTGTCCACTTGGGTTGAGAGTGGCAGCACAAATGGTTCACTGGTAATGCTGCTTTGGATGTGGCCTCTCACTTCTTCTGGGGACTGTTCACAGAATGAATCACAGAGTGCTTTGGGTTGGAGGGACCTCAAAGCTCATCCAGTCCCACCCCCTGCCATGGACAAGGACACCTTCCACTGTCCCAGGTTGCTCCAAGCCCCGTCCAACCTGGCCTTGGACACTTCTAGGCATGGGGCAGCCACAGCTTCTCTGGGCAACCTGGGCCAGGGCCTTTCCACCCTGACAGGGAAGAATTCCTTCCTAATTTTTCACCTTCTTTTACTTTAAAAACCACCTTCATACTTTCTCTTCTCAGTTCCCTTTCCATCAGATGAGGTTGCTCGAACCACTCCAGCCTGGCTGGGTTGGTGTGTTGGGTTGAGGTGGAAGGCAGGGATGCCCTCAGTGCACTCACCCACTCAGCCTCTTTGCTTTCCTTTTGCAAGATCCACAGCTGTTTTTAAGGAAAAAAAAGAGATCTGAATCATATCTGTTCTTTTCTTTGCTGTTGGAACAGAAGGTTGCATTCCTTCACTCCAGCAGCTGGATGGCTGCTCTGGGGCTTCTGCTGCTGCCAGGGCTCTTGGAGAAAGTGAGTGTAATCCAGAATTCCTTCTACTCTGCCAGCACCATCCCAAAGAGTTACAAATCAGGCAGGCTGGAAGATAAAGTGGGCCTACTTCTGCTTTTCCTTCCCTTCCTGAAATTCCCTAAGGAAGAGCTCTTCAGAGCAGAGCTTCGGGTTGCGTTACCCTGCAAACCATTTGCAGATTTGACCTTGTGATTTGGGGTTGAAATTTTTCCCTTCTCTGGAAGCTTAAAGGCCAAACTTGTGTATTTTAATTTTTTTTTCCTCTTTTTCTTCATTCCCCTCCAGACACCTCCTTCGATCCCTTTGTTTTTCCTGCACATATCTAGGATTAGATTATATTTAGCTCAGGTTTGTCTTTCAGGAGGCAGCGACATCTTCGTGCTGCAGCTCCTGATTTAGCGAATGGGGCAACTAAGAGCTTACTTGGACCTGTTAATCTCTTCCCCTGCTTGCAAAGTGTCTCTGGTAGGACAAGAACCTCTTGTTCCTGGGAATGCCATTGCTGTCGTGCTCGCACGGAAGTGGAGCAGAATTGACAGTGATTTATTATTTTCTGCAGCTTTGCTGTTTTCCTAATTTACCTGGTTTGAACAGCTTCAGGCTATTGTTTGGGATTTTTTTTTTCCATGAGATTCCTGTGAGCCTTTTCCAAATTAGACTTTTGGGGATGGCTGTCAAGACAAGCTGCTACTGCCATCTAAACACGGTGACATCATCCATAGTTGCACATAGTTTGAGGCATGTACTGAGACCAAGTGTGTCCTTTAAAAGTCCATTTGATGTAAATCCTGTGGATTTTCTTTTTCTTACACTGGAATTTAATAGGAAATTTTTTTTCTAGTGGTACTGGAAATGGTTGGAGTGGTGGATATGGTTGCAATATGCTTTTTTTGGTAATAAATGTTATAAAATATTTACATATTTATATATTATTTCTCATAATTTATATTCCTTAGATATCACACTTATGTTTCCAGTCACAAGGTTCAAATTGGTTTAAAAATAGGTGATTTTTTTTCTCTTTCCCCCATTTTCTTAGAAAGCCCACTTTTTCCTGTGGGAACTTGTTTTTTCAGCAGGGTGTCCCTTGGAGCTGAGCTTTCCAAAACTTTGCACTCTGGCTCTTTAGCTTCAAGACTGAGTTTGTCAAATTCCACTATTTTCTGGGGTTACCCAAGGAAGTGTTGCATGTGCTGCAATTCCATTCTGTTTCTGGTCCACTCTGTGCAGTACCTGGGGGGACAACTTCCTTCCGCTCACCTTGATGCTCCATCAGGAGCCCAGAGGGCTTCACTCTGATGCCGTGTCGGTCACTGGGGTTCACTTCGGTGCCAACCCTGATGTTTAAGGAAGCACTGAGGAAGTGGGATGGTCACGCAAACCCTTTGCTCCAACAGTAGCCCTTCTTTTTGGAGAGAGGAATAGGAGGAGCTTCCCACCAGGGTTCAGTACTGGGATCAGTTCTGTTCAGTGTCTTTGTCACTGCTGTGGACAAGGGGATTGAGTGCACCCTCATAAAGTTTGCAGAAGACACTGGTTTGGGTGGGAGTGTTCATGTGTTGGAGGGCAGGAAGGCTCTGCAGAGGAATCTGGACAGGCTGGATCCACAGGCTGAGGCAAAAGGTGTGAGGGTCAGCAAGGGCAAGTACCAGATCCTGCCCTTGGGTCACAACGACTCCACGGGGCTCCAAGCCTGGGGAAGAGCAGCTGGAAAGGTACCTGGCAGCAAAGGACCTGGGGGTGCTGGTGACAGCTGCTGAACAGGAGCCCAGGTGGCCAAAAAGGCCAATGACATCCTGGCCTGTACCAGCCATAATGTGGCCCCAGGCCCAGAGCAGTGCCTGTCCCTCTGTGCTGGACACGGCGGAGGCCACACCTTGAATCCTGGGGTCAGTTCTGGCCCCTCATGACAAGAGAGACACTGAGGGGCTGGAGTGTGTCCAAAGAAGGGAACGGAGCTGAGGAAGGGGCTGGAGCACCAGGAGCAGCTGAGGGAGCTAGGAGGGCTCAGCCTGGAGAAAAGGAGCACGGTGGGGGTTGGGCTCTGCTCCCAGGGAACAAGGGACAAGATAAGAGGAAACAGCCTCAGGTTGTGCCAGGGGAGATTTAGGTTGGATATTGGGGAAGATTTTTTCACACTGGAAGAGATGTGGATGCCCATCCCTGGAGATGTTCAAGGTCAGGTTGGAGGGGTTGAACAACCCGTTCCCCTGGTGGAATGTGTCCCTGCCCATGGTAGGGCAGTTAAACGAGAGGACTTTTGAATGTCCCTTCCAATCCAAAGGATTCCATGATTCAGCACTGCTCTCCTGGATAACTGTGATTTAGCCACAGGGATATTTTGCTCTATAAGTAGGGAATTCGTTGATGTGGACTTAGGACAGTGTTTGAAGACCTTTTTTTCTCTTTAATTAGATTAGCTAGAAACATCCAGATGAACTTTATATTGGAATCCCAGCTGTTTGCCCAGACTATAACCCTTAGGAGTGAGATGTGGGTGTGTCCCTCTGCACCGATGCAGTCTGTGAGTGTCCTCCTCCATCCTCCCAGGCCACGCTTCAGCTTTCCCGGGGAGCTCGGAAAGCAAGTTCATTTATCACATCTTGGTAATTTTTTTTTTTTTTCAATTCTCAGCAAAAATGCAGAAGTAGGAAATTTCTCACGTGCCCAAAGGTCCCTGGGCAGGTTGGGGATGAGCCCTGATGTAAAGGATTGTTTTATCTGGATTGTTTTCATTTGTCCCTTTCCCAACATCTCGTTTGTCTGGAGGTGCAGCCATGGCAGCTCCACACGCCAAGTGTGTTCTCTGAGCAGCTGTTTATTTACCTCTTCAAACATCCCACTCACATCTCTCAGTTGCTTTAAAACTAAAATAAAATAGCCAAATAGCCAACAAGCCGAGGGAGCTGCCGCTGCCCTTCACTGCTGACGGGTGTCTGCAGCATCTCTGCCGGAAAAAAAAGGGAATTGATTGCTTGAATTGCTTTGGGAAAATTGCAACGAGGGTTTTTTAGAGACGGCACCACTCTTTGCGCTCCCAGGGGGTGGTGGTTTGCATGAGAACCTCAGGAACAGCAACTGGAATTGCTTTGGGATTTCTGGAGCGATGTTGTGCAATCTGCGTGGTTGGCTTGTGCGGGGAAGTCAGGTCTGCAACCTGAAAGTGTAGAGGAACAAAAACCCTTATTTGTTTTTATTTCTTTAATCCTGATCCTTGGGTTGTTGGAGGAGAATGGAGGCAGCACCCCAAAGGGACTGAGTGTTATTCTGTAGGACGTTGTGGTCATGCCCAGCCTCTTCCAGCTGAATCCAGCTCTGGCAGCAGCAGCTGGAGCTCCGGCCCCTGAGAGGTGGGAGTGGGAACGGCCCCGCGCTGCCGGCATTGCAGTGGATGCTGCTGAATGTTTCCAGAGCCAGACAAAGAGCCATTGAGAGGAGGTAAAAAAATCAATTAACTGGAAGGATCAGGCGTGTCCTGGACTTCCAGTGTATTCTAGTGGCACTGGACAACACAGAAATGCAAAGCTCAGTGTGCAGCATCCTCTGCCGCTCCTCCTATGTGTGATTATCCCAGGTAGGATCAGCTCCACTGGTAGATCCCACCCTCTTAACTCCTGTGGAGCCAGGAGAAGGGGATACTCTCTTCTTATAGGAATTATGGTGCCATTGCCTGTGAGGGAAGACATATTTGCAAATGGCTCGTATTCATATTTTTACCTGGAACAGCATTAATAGGCTATAAACTTTGAGTATATTCCTTGTAATCCTATTGCTGCTTGAAACAGTATTAATGGGAGATAAAAATTTCAGTCGATTCATGTTTTTACCCCCTACTTAGAACAGTATTAACCAAATTCCATTAAAATGGCCTTTACAAAAGAAATAGATCCTGTGACTCAGTCACAACGTTCAGTTTCCAACACACTGATTCTCTAAGTCATTAGGTTGTATCCTGTGGCTTTGGAGGTTTTATATCCAAAAACATGGATTTGTATGAAGGGGAGAGGAAAGATTTATTCTTCTGCTCATTACTCCTTTGGATTCTTTTTAACCTCTAACACCTGCTATTCCACTCACTCTCCTCTTTGAGTTTGGGGTAGATGTTGGTGCAACAGCCAGGAGTTTTTCCTGTTGCCTGGAAAGGTTTGAGAGGGAGATTATCCAGCTGATGCCTAATGTGGGAAGAATTTGTGCAGGCAGTGACACAAAGGGCTCCCACAGCAAGGCTCAGGCACCAACTGCTTTTCCCCAGTGCCTGCAAAATGCTGTTATTCTTCATCTGGGGAGAGCTGACACTTTCAGGCTCTGTATCAAATAGCGACTTGTTCATCCCTTTCTCTGACGCTGAATTATTCAATATTTTCACTTCAGACTCTCCCTGCACAGCCAGATGGGCTGTATCAATGGCTGAGTTTAATATTATTATTATTATTCATTATTTGCTATCTTCAGCAAATATTTCTTTACTCCAAAGTCCAGAGTGCTGCTCTTAAATGGCACAAACTGTTTTTTCTTCCCTGAGGTGGGATTTATTATTAAAGCAGGTTTCTACAAAGCTGCTTTTCCTCCACCCTTAAGAATTAGCATCTATTTTGTTTCCAGGAGGGAAATGCTAAATAAACCCTACTCTTGCTGGATGGAGCACTCACCTTACAAGATATCCAGACTTTATGGCCCCCTGAATATCAGGATCTCTGGATATCCAGGCTCTGTAAATATTTATGTATCTGTACAGTGTAATCCTGACTGTGACCCACAGGGACCAAGTGCTCATGCAAACCCAGATGATGCTCAGCATTATGTGGTATTAGAGAACAATTTACTTTCTTTAAAACATTTTTTAAAATATCTTTTTCTGTCCTGTTGCCCCAGTTTTATTTGGGTTTGTAGTAAGCTTTTTTGGTAAAACTTGAATGTCAGTGTGCACATTGAATCGACCATGAAGGAAGGGCTCATTTTCTAAATCCTTATTTTTTCTCTCTCAAATGTATCTCTCAGTATATTTATCAAATACTGTAATGATAATGTAGCACTGATAAATAATGTTTTTGATCAGAGATCGTGCTGTTACTGTGCACTGAGGCTTCCATGAGGACTTAATAACCCAGACAAGGACTTTTTATCCCTAATGTTAATACAGCACTGTGTTTTTCTAGTCACGGAATGAGAAGTTAATGCTGTAGCAGGGATTCTGTTTCTTTCCCCCCGCTCCCTTCTCCCAGTCAAAATACAGATTTTTTTCAGTTTCCAGGACCATTTACTGAGACCCTTTTGACTTTTCTTCGTGGCTGGGGAGCCTGCATTGGATTTGACACGGTGGGTTGGGTGCTGGGGGGGTGCCAGGTGGGTGCTGTGCTACAGCCTGGTCGCCCTTGGTGGGGAGCAGAAGGGCCTGAGAACAAGGAGCCTTTGTTGGACTGGGACTACACCAAGCTCCTAGTGGGGGACAACTGGCAAATTTGGGCTTTTGAACGGTTCCTGCTGTGCCCCTGGGTTTTCCAGGCACAAATTCTCAGCGCTGTCCCCTGAACTGCTTCTGCCCGAGGAGCAAATCCCTCTCCAGACTGCTCCATGACAAGGTGTCAGTGGCTTACTGAGCTCCAGAATTCAAACAAATTGTTTCCCAAGGCAGCAAAGGAAATTTTCTCACTCTGCCCTCTGCGTCTCCAAGCGGGAGAGGTGGCCCCTCCTTATTTACAGCACAGAAATTGCTATTCATAACAGAAAAATTGTTGTTGTCACTTATTTTATACAGTGGAGAGACAATGTGGTTAGTTATGGAAGAGACCACAGTGGATCATCTGGTCCCCCCTCCCTGCTCCAGCACATGGTAGTGTTGGATCATAGGTTGGACTTGACCTCAGAGGTCTTTTCCAGGTCTTTTCCTGTAATTCTGTGATAACCAAGCCCTGCAGTGGTGCAGTGTGTGCATCTTGTTTCCCATCTCTGCTGCAGCATTTTCTCTGTGGTCCCAGTGTCTACAAGATACAAACAGGTTTAACCTCCTGCTTTGACCCAGTGGCTTTGCCAAATTCAACAGGGATCAATCAAAAGAAGTGAGGCAACGTGGGGAGGCAGAGCTGCCCCTACTGGTTCTCCCTCCAAGGTTAAATATTCTGTAGAGGTTCAGTTAAAGCTCATCCTCCCCAAAGCCCACGTTGCACAGGTGTCACTGGGGCTCATGGCAGAGGTTCAGGGTTGGCAAATAAAGTCATTGTTTGCTGTGTCTGCCAAAAGGATCCGCCTGAACGGCACGACCGGACTGGGCCTCGCTTTTCTTCCCTTAATTAAGATGGATGAGGATAAAGGTCCTGGCTGACAGTTGAGCCTGTGGCTTTGTCACAGGGATTGGGGATTTGGACTCTCATGGGCACAGGGAAGATGAAAGGACAGGCGGAACCTGAGGAGTTTGAAGCAGTGGGGACATTTTGCAGATCACTCCTTTTGAGACATAAAAAGCATAAAATCCAAATTATGTCCCGTTTTACATCAGTGTGAGCAACAAGAGTGTTCTCTCCTGGGGTGATTGGTGTCCCCGCATCACTGTTTGGTGTTGGGAAGCACCATTTGTGTTGGAGAGAAGAGCCTTGGGAAGTGATTTCCTCCTGCTTTGCCCACAGGGATGACTGTGCTGGATGAAGGATCCACCTCATCCCATCCCTACCAGGACATTGGGCAGGGAGAGGCTTCCCTGCCAGCCCCACCACTTGCAGGCATCTGGAGCTCAGGGATCTCCCAAATCGATGTTGTCTCCAGCTGGCTGGGGATTTGTGGGGTCAATGGGGCCACCAGTGCCCGACAGGAAAGCCAGAATAGGGGAAAAGTGGGACAATACTGAGTAAGATTCAAAATAATTATGAATTTAGTAAAGTAGAAGACAAATCAGGGTCATTGGCTGTTATGGAAACCATTACTTAGAGAACATACCTATATCTAAAAAGGGAAAGTTCAACAATTTCTGACCGTAATGCAATTAAAAAAAAAAAAAATCTAAATTTTTTTGCCAGCACTGTCCAGATCTGCACTATCCTTAGTTGATAGGAACAAAGGAATGGGATTCCTGTGCTGTGACTTTGTGGTAGAGGTCAAAGATTTACCAAGTGTCCCAAAACAGGCAGATCTACTTATGGTTTTTAACTGGGAGAAAAATCTTGGCCGAGGAGGGAGAGCAAAGGAGAATGAAAGCATGTGGATGAAATGCCCACATCCAAGAGAAAGGCAAAATGTTTATACTTTACTTTGCTTTGTTGTCAAGGAAATTGGAATTTTGGGGGGAGAAATGAGAGATTTGGGCAGCAAAGGTTTGGTGTGGTGGGTCGGGTGGGAGCTGTGTCCTGAGTATTCTGACGTGCTTGGAGAACAAACAAGAAAGAAATACAGGGAAAAACAAAAGGAAAAGAGACAAAGCATATTTAATAACATGAAATCTTTTTTTTTTTTTTTTTTTTTTTTTAAGGAATTACTGATTTCTGGGAGTTCCAGATATTCTAATACAGGCTGGAAGCTGTGAGGGGTAGTGCTGAGCCTCTCCTATGGGAAGTTTGACTGAGGGTTTTCTTCTTATGTCTTACACACATCCCTGGGAAATAGAATTATGCATTAATTAGGGAGATTGTTCTTAAGAGTAGAAAATTCCGTAGTTTTTTTGTGGAGGGGGCTGTGCTGAACCAGAGATTTGGGGTTGTCTCCTTAAAACAACCATCTCTACAAGGCTTGTATCCACTTCTTCATTCGAAGGGAGCTTCGCAAACTTTGGGAATCTGCTTTTATGGTTTAGTTTAAGGCTCTGGAAAGCGTGGAGCTGGAAGTGTTGGAGTTTGTGTCCTGGCTCCGGCCGGGGGCTGGCGATGCCTGAGGAATGTGTGTGAGTTATGAGGCTGAACTCGGGTGTTTCTGGGCCAGAGTGTTCCTGGTATTTGGAGGCCTCTGGGATAGAGGTAACTTTGCCAGCTGTCCATAAATTTCAGCCAGGCTTTTTTACCTTAGTCAGGGAATCCACGCTGAGCTTTCCTCAGGCCGGGATTCATGGTGATCCTGTCCCAGCGCAGTGCCAGGCCCAGCCGTGGGGTTTGTTGGTGTTCCACTGCTCACCCTCTGGGCTGTCGCATTCCCGATCCGGCAGTTCTCTCCGTGCCACCTCATTGCTGGAGCTGGGAATCGGGAGGGAATGGATGTGGACAGTTAGCCTGGGAAAGCCTCTCTGCTTTCCTTGCTCTCTGTGAGCGCTGTGATGGCACCGGGAGTGGCCCCGGAATGCGTATTCCAGGGACAGCAATAATGAGGAATTCGGTTTAATTCCTCTGAAGAGCAGCTGGAGGAAAACTTGAGGTGGAGTTGGGTGAGTTTGGGGACATTTCATACACAGGAACACACAGAAATGGGCATTGCAGGGGACAGAGCCAAGGCCCAAATTGAACAACAACAGCAATAATAACCAACATAACAATAATTATTATTAATATATCCAATAATAATAATAACAATAATAATACATAAATATGAATTGCAGGTGTCATATAAACATTTTAAATAATCATAATAAGTAATAATAACTACTCTATAATATTAGTATATTGTAATAATAATGATGGTGGTGATGGTGATGATAATTCTTCGAATACACACACAAATCTGCATTGCAGGTACCAGATAAAAGTCCAAAATAATAAATGTGTAATAAAGACTATAATAATAATAATAATAATAATAATAATAATAATAATAATAATAATAATAATAATAATAATAATAATAATAATAATAATAATGTCAATATAGTAATAATATATGTAATATAATATTAATTATATGATTGCACACACAAATCTGCATTGCAGGTACCAGATAAAAGTCCAAAATAATAAATACGTAATAATAAAAATAATATATCCTATAATAATAATAAATGTTAATATCTACCATAATAATCATAATACATGTAATATTTTATTAATTCTATGAATGCACACTCAAATCTGCATGGCAGGTGTCACGTAAAAGTCCAAAGTCATACATAAAATAATAATATCTCCTATGTAATGCAATATTAACATAATTATATACACATGCCCAAACAAGTGTGTATTGCAGGTGTCATATAGAAGTCCAAAATAACAGATGTGTAATAATAATTGCTATATTAATATATGTATTGTAATAGTAATATAATGGTGTATATACACCCAGAAAAATCTACGTTGCTGGTGACACATAAAAGTCCAAATTAATATATATTAATATCAATATATATTAATATGTGCTATAATTATTTATGTAATAGTAATATATCTGTATCCATATACATACAGAAAAATCTGCATTGCTGGTGTCATAGAAGTTCCAAATTATATATATGTTAATAATATATATTATAATAGCAATCATAGCAACAACAATAATAATAATGCCACAAAAAAATCTGCATTGAGGGTCTTAAGTAGAATTCCCCAGATAATTAATCAGGTAAAAAGCTTTATTGTAACTTTGTTCTCAAACTCTAACCCAAGTGAACCCTTTGTGCTCTGGAAAAGCACAGCTGGGCTGGGCACCTCAGTTATTTTGGGGAGCGTTTAGCACTGGGAATTTGTGCAGTATGTTAATTAGTGCATCCGTTAATGCAAGGTGAGGAGTATTTATTGTATGTTTTGTCAGATAACTGGAAATGCTGCTCCAGGATTTGGGCACATCACTGGGAGGTGAGATTTATATTTGTTTAGTTGATTGATTCAGTTTTAAAGGAATTCCGGTAAATCCCTTGGAGCAGCAGCTGCTCAGCGCTAGGATGATGATGATGATGATGATCCGGAATTCCCAGCAATGCTGGCAGGGGATGTGTTGCTGCGCAGGGATATTTGTGGAGCAAATACAGCACAAGGCCCATTCTCCCCCTTTTCCTTTCTTTTTTTCCTTGCTAATGGAAACATGGAAGGAGCTGCTCCTGCTTCCTCTTGACTGCCACTGGATGTTTGCTTTAAACCTGTATATCCTATTGGACAAGTTTGGATTAGCACTAAGTGGGGGAATAATGGGGAAAAAATTGTGGGGAGAGCACAGACCTTCCACGTCCTTTGTGAGCTGTGAAATCTGTGTAAGGGTTCACTGTCGTGCTCACCTGCCGCTCCAGCTGCCCGTGCAAGTGGCCAACCTGGTCTAAATTCACCCAGAATTTACTTTTACTCCCCATTTTTGCATTGTGTGGCTGCTTAAAATGATGGATAACCCAAGTCCTGCTGCTCCACTGACGCAGACGAGGATCCACCTTCCTTTCTGCAGCAAAACTTCCCAAACTGCCTCGTGTCCGTGGGCACAAAGTCCTTTGCTTCTTGCATGTTCTCAGCCTAACAAGTGGGCATCCAAGAGCTGTTAAGCCTGGATTAATCCCGGGCTTGGGCTGCTCCAGGGGGGATTACAGAGCGTAATCTTGGCATTAACGCCAGGAGATGGGAACGGAGCTTTCCGAAGTGCTTACACAGCACAAAGGAACGGCGCTGGCGCCTTCGGCCTCGCGTGCTGCTTTGGGCTGTGGGGGACACAACGGAGCCTCCCGGAATTACATCCCAATTGGAATATTTGTAATAACAGAGATGCAGTCTAAATAACCTCCTGCAGAAGGGAATTACGTGGCTAATGAATGGGTGCGACCTGCCTGGTGCTGTGCTGGGTTTTTCTTCCTGGCTTGTGTGGACTTCTCTCTCTCCAACATCTGGTTTTCATCTGCTCCAGGAAAGCCAAATAATTTCAATGAAGCTGAGAAAAAACATACTTTAAAAAAAAATAAAAAAACCCACCAATCAACGATATATTGGTGTTAACCTGGGTTTCTGCTGGGGTTAATAATTGGATTGATCAGGTTATGGACAGAGTGGGTGCTCCCTTGGACAGGTGAGTTGGTGAATTGTCTGACGGACAAGGCAAGTACAGCTGAGTGAGGGCTGAGTGACACATTCTTGTTAAGAACATGAGTTGGGCTTATTCTGAATTTCGGTGCCTCCTCTCAGCAGAGCAGTGAGGCACAGGGGGGATGGGAACAGCCTTGGTTCAGTGGGACTTGCCGTGCTTCCTTCAGGATCAAGGAAGCAGGAATATCTGCGTCACGTTATCCTGCAACAAAGATGGGTTTCCTAAACTGCCAAATACTGGATGTATTGAAAGCAAATAAATACATAATATAAATGGGAACCAGATTAATTAAAAACCTCACTGTATAACATGAGAGATATAAACATCAAAGAAATGTGATACATATGTGAGATACAGAAATATAAAATAAAAATACATTATTTTCTTTATATCTGCCCCTCTAAATCTGAATAAGATTGTCGTTGGGGCTGATTCTAAAGTGCAGCCTAGTGTGGCTCAGCGCCTGCCTAATCACCCCCACACTGACAGCCCCCCCTTGACTAAGTTTTTTAATTGCACTTTATTGATTGTGGGGCTTTTAAAGATGTCTGGGAGCTCTCAGCGAGGCTCGGCGTTTGTGCTGCTCCCGTGGCATCGGCCCCGGCAGCGGGACCTCCAGGAACACTCAAGCTTTTTACTTTCCATTTCAGCTGCAGAACTCTTGAGGGCCATTAGATGGTCTGCCCTCGGTGGGGTTTTGGTGCTGTGAAAGCTTCATTAAGATACAATTACGAGCAAGCAAAATATTTCTGCTTTCATGTATCAATTGCGTCTGTTCAGCGGGAGAAATGGAGCTGGGAGGAGCTTCTGGAATAACTAGGACGTCTCACCTCCTGGCTTAAGGCATAAAAGCAAATATTGAAGGAGCCATAAGTTTGTATTTTGATTTAATGGTTGTAATTTTTAAATTGCTTTACGGTTATCGCATTGTAAGATCTTCACCACTAATTTTTTCCGAAGAGTTTAATTAAGGTTCGAGCTTTCAACTGGAAATTCAAAGAGGAAAATAGGTTTGGACTTACTGTTAAGTAGAAAGTAGAATAGGTTTGAGTTTATGCTTTGAGGATTTATTAAGTTTATGCTTTGAAAGAAGACACTGGAACCAAGGAAGGGGTTGGGTTGGGAGGATTCCCATTTGCTTGACTGGATTCAAACCACAGTTGATTTGACTTCATTCCGATTACCAGATCCACTTGAATTTCTTAGGAGCCCAATTCCTCTGGCCAAGGGTGCCATTGGGGCAGGGCACTTCAGTTGCTCAGAGAGTCTTCAGGAGAAGTTAATGGTGGTTAATTTTTCCTCCTGTTTTCTTCCTTGCCATCAAATCAGCTCAGTTTAATTTTGTGCATCTTACTGGGGTGGTGCCAGGGCTGGGGTGAAGAGGATGAGGAAGGTGAAATTCAGCGAGTCAGGACCTAAATGTGTGGATAATTCCATGGGGGTATTTCCCTACCTCTTTCTCACCTGAGTTATCTTTGATGTGTTTATTTTCTAAAGTGGCACTGGAAGAATTGCAAATGCAGTCATTTGTTTTTAGGCTGGCTCAGGATCTTGATCCAGTTGGTAATAGGATCCCCTATGTATTTGTGCAGAGTATAGGTGGGAACCTCTTAAGGTAACGTTGGTGTTCAGCATCACTTGTTGTCAGACTTTGATTTTTTAGCTCATTAGCACCAATTCCATCCTTTTCTTCCCCCTCTTTTTTTGTACAGTCCCCCATATTGCGGGATTTTTTTTTTCCTCATGCCTTCTTTCGGTTCCTATCTGGGTTTTAATTCTTCCAGTAACTTTAGCCTGGTGAGTTTTCAGTAGCTCCCCCATGTCCTGGATGTCATCCAAGGGGAGCAGGAGCAGTGAAAAGGAGATGAGCAGGGCAAGGCCTTGGGAATTGGATGCCAGAGCCGGGTGACCGAAGCCTTCCTGCTGAAATCTGGCCAGCACGAGGTAGGACAATCATGCTGCTGTTTTCTTCGGGAGTTATAAACAAGAGGATGAGGCTCAGCCAGAGAAAGAAAGGTTTCTTTCTGTGGTTTCCTTTTTGTCAGTGTTTCGGTTTCCTTTGCCACTCTCCTGAGCTGCAGGCAGAGCTGTTTGGAGGGGAAATGCTGTTTGCACACGAGTTTCTTTTTTGAATGGAGTGTTTCATTTGCTGGTTAAGGTCAGTGAAGAAATACATTTAATACCTTCTCTTTAAAGAGTCAAACAAACCCCTGCTTAGCTCCCATTGATGGGCTTTTTCTGAGGATGGTTTATAAAGGTGCTGTGAGTGAGCCAGCAGGAGCAGCATCCCCATCTTTCCCACCGGGATAAACAGATGCACTCCACCAATTCTACATCCTGCATTTTGCAGTGCAAAAAAGAAACAGAATCATAAGAAGATTTAATTAATAAATTCACATCATCCCAAAGATGACCAGATTGGCTGGGCCCCCTCCTTTAACCCCACTTTCCGGGTGACGTGTACTTTATTGTTTCAGGGAGGGATCTTTCAGCCCTACCCCCATAAAATCTTTCCAAAGCCCTCCAGGTGATACTTGTGGAGATATTTAGACTCTGCAGTGACCACTGGAGCGATGGTGTCCTTGGTGTTCTCAGCAGCCTCAGGTTTGGTGGTGTATGATGGGGTTGTTGTCTATCAGCAGGGACTTTAGAGCTCCACATATGGAGTAAAGGCTTTGGAAGTGGTTAATGGAGAAAGTGAGATCTGAATCTCAGACACCTCCCAGTCTGATTCCTCCACATACGTGCACTCGATGAGTTGGATTAAAATCACGTAAGCCATGATCTCTGTAGTTCTGCCTCATGAAGGGAGACCCAAGACATCACAACTGTGGGTTCGGATGTGATTTTGTCTGTTGTTCTTTATGGAGAATGCAAAAATTCCCTGTTGGCTCAGTCGCTGTGCAGTCACATTGACCCCCTGGAAGCCCTGTATCAGTTCAGGCTGATGTTTGTCGTGGCTGCAGAGCTGGGGTTGTGCCTTTGGGCGTGGTTCTGCCCTCAGTCCTGCAGGCAGGGATGCTCCGGTGTTCCATCCTCCATCCCAGAGCAAGTGCTGGAGCGCCAGGAGCTTCTTTCCATGCAAATAATTGCTGGTTCTCCGTTCATTTCTACAAAGCAAGTGTCATTAGTGCTGACCCCCTCTTCATTCTGATGTGCTGCTGGGTGTCAGGTCACCGCTCACTTCCCAGTAATAGCTGGGAACGTGGTTTTATATCGGCAATAAATTATGTATCAGTGCTCAGCACTGGGAGGGGTTGTTTTTCCCCTTCCTTTTCACATCCCTGGGCTCCTCTGCTTAAAGATCCTTTTCTCCCATTGGGTTCAACTGATGAATCTCTTACTAAATTCAGAACATGTACTGTGAATCTGTCCTTGAGTTTGTCTCAGCCTGGCAGAGGAGTTGTACTCAAATCCTGGCTGGGTTTTCCAGCTATTCCGGTTGGGCTGGTTAAAGATACTGTTACATTTGGCTACAAAATTTCCCACCTCTCTCTGTGTCCCTTCGCAGCTCCTTTGATACCAACAACACCTTGTGCTTTTAGCTTATTTACTGTATACTTAGTTACAGAAGAGTTACCAAAGGCTTAAGCGGGCTGTGGTGATTGTTCCGAGGCTGAATGAAGAAATGCTGGTCTGGATTTTACTGTTGTAAAGCTTTTGGGTTTGTTGTAAACCCTTTGTTTAATTACTCCATGATGGAGAGGGAACGTGTCAGCTGAGTGTGGTCAGAGTAGAGGGTGATCAGGGAGGGTTTGTCAGGCTGGGTGGGGGTGAGGAAACAGAAAAGGTGTTACAATATACTAGATGTGATTCTGTGAGTATCTGTGGAGTGCAAAGCACAGTCTCAGGGAAACAGAGGAGAGGGAATTTAAGGAGCGTGTGCTCTCCTACAAAGCTTTGAAATTAATTGGATAACGAAGCCTGGTTTGCCTTTGCTCAGGCAGGCAATGCCCCTGGGAATTTTCCAAGTGGATCTGCTGCATTTCTCCTCTGTCCCTGTGCCGAGTGTCACAGCAGAAACTCCTGCACAGCTCCCAGGGCAGCCAATGGAGCAGCGCCCGCCTGTTCGGGGCAGCTCCCGGCTCTCCCTCCAGCACAGCCCTTCTTTGGAGCACCTTGCACTTTAAATGGATTGCTGCACAGATTTTGTCCTGAGTTCTTCTGCAGAGCAGCAAGGTTTGAAATGCTGATGTTCCCCAAAGTATTGTGCACCAAGACTAAAGAGATGGCAAAGTTAAATGCTGTTAAATGCCTTTGGAGGGTTAATTTATTCTTAGGTGTCCTCAGTGACATGGCATCTTCCTTCCACTTCCCTTCCCTGCTCTCCTCATGTCTGGGAGCACCTCAGGGTCAGTGCTGTGAGATTTGGGAGTCATATTGCAGCTGGTGAGGGGATATCCCAGGAGGAGGTTTAGTGGAGCTCAGATCCTGCTCTAAAAATTGGGCCTGCGCTCCTTCTTCTGCTTTGCTCCATTTTGGGTCAATCAATGCCAGATGGGGGGTTTGGGCAGGCCCTTTGCTCCTTGAAGTCTTGCAGGGATATGGGATGTGTATGACAACTGTACAAATTAATACTTGGAATGTTGTTAAAAATCCTGCACCTTAATGGAAGTTACAGTCTCAAACTGCATTTCCTAATATCTGCATGGAAACCCAGGGGATTGAAGGAAGGGGCTTTCCAGTCCCCACTTCATGATCTCTCTTGCTTGGCGAAGGTGGGCGATGAAGATCTGCTGCTCATCTTCACGCAGGGAAAAGGAGCAGCGAAGGCTCTGCATCCTTGCCATGCAAACAGGTCCATGTTGGAACATCAAGGAATGGCTTGGTTGGACTCCTGCCCTTTCCAGAAAGCTGCAGAAGACGCTCCCAACACGCCGTCACAACCACTTGGCATTTCACAAAGCCAGGCTGGGAAAAGGTGGACAGCAGAAAAATCCCTGTGTTGGTTTTGACAGTGTTTTCTGCGGCGTGGAAAGTTGGAATATAAAATCTCCCCACGTTTCCCTTGGTTTCATTAATTCAGGGTTTTCTTTCTCCGCTGGATTTTCTTGCCTTTGAGAACCCAAAGCTGTTCTCAGAAATCCCAGCCTTGGCAGTAGTGAAGAACATTGCACAAAGCTAAAAAGGTGGTTTTGGCAGGGTGGCCCTCGAAGTGAAAGCTCCTTCCCTGCCTGGAGCCCTCTCTCCTGACAGACGGAATTCCAGGGCCGTGCCCGTCTCGTGCCGCGGGGCATCGGCTGTTCCTGCGGCAGCTGCTCCTTTCTCTGGTGTCAGATTCACCCCTAGCTGAGCAGCCGGTGCCAGTTTAGAGAAAACCTCTCCATCATGACCCCAAGGAAACCCACATTGAATCCCTCTGGGAAGGTGACAGGTGGGACCTGTGGAATTGTCCTCTTTTGCTGAAAATAGATTTTAATCACTTGCATCCTCTCCTAAAAGAAATACTTGATAGGAAAACAACTTTGGAAACTTTTTGCTCCCTAAAATTAACCAGTGACAGCTGCTCTTTTTCCTGGCACTTATCAAATATTCTGGGCCTTGATAAGAGAATTGTGTTTTTTCAATGAGATTTATTATGATCCAATGAGATAATTTTTTCAGTGCTCCACATCGGTCCAGCTTCTGCAGGTGTTGGGGAGAGTCAGTTGTGTGAGAAGCAGCTGGGGGGGCTCAGCCTGGAGAAAAGGAGGCTCAGGGGGGGCCTTCTGCAACTTCTCTGCAACTCCCTGACAGGAGGGAGGAGCCAGGGGCTGGATCAGGCTCTGCTCTCAGGGAACAAGAAGAAATGGCCTCAGGCTGTGCCAGCAGAGGTTCAGGTTGGACATCAGGAGGAATTTCTTCATGGAAAGGGCTGTCAGGCATTGGAAGGGGCTGCCCAGGGAGGGGGTGGAGTCCTCACCCCTGGAGGTGTCCAAGGAAGGCCTGGCCATGGCACTCAGTGCTCTGGGCTGGGGGACAAGGTGAGAATCAGGCACGGGGTGTACTCAGTGACCTTGAAGGGTTTTTCCCACTTTAGTGATCCTGGGATTCTGTGATCTCAATACTTCCTAATAAGCATTTTTAAACTCTTATGTCTGCATTTGAACCATGCAAATAAGAGGAGAAGGCATTTTTAGGAATCCATTGAACATCTGAAGCTGCCTACGGCTACCGGAATGTTACACTGCTGGAAAACACGAGCCCGGCAGCGCTGCCGCAGTGTGAGCGAGTCCTCTGAACTGTGGACGAGGCACAGAAACTTGATGCTGCTGCTCAATAGCGCTTGAAATTCTGGAATCGCATCAAGAGGAGTTGCAGATTATTATACAATCCCCCAGAAAAGCAGGGAAGGGCTGGAGACGTGTGTATTCCCGTTTAACCTTGTCCTCCTCCATGCCATATTTTACGTGGCAGAAAACGAATGTGGGTCTGATTGTGTTGATTTAGGGGCAGAGCTCTGATTTTATTGGGTTTTATTTTTTTAGGGGAGGGTGGCTGGGTGTTGTTTTTTGGCCGTAAGCAGCAGAAAGTGGCTGAGGTCTGAGAGGAAGGAGAGCAGGGCAGGAGCCAAGGCGGGGCTCGGGTTTCAGTGGTATGTTTTGGTTGCTGCTAACGTGTTTTTGTTTTTCTTCATTACACATATTTCTCCTGGGAAAAGCAGGAAAAACTCTTGTGTGTCAAATATACATCAGGGCTCTGAGCCTCTGCTAAGAGGTTCCAGATGGGGAGGCATTACGGGAGGGACACTTTCTCCTGCCTTTCGGTTTGTGGCATTAATTTTGGTGACAGGCTGCAGGAAAACTCAGATCAAGCCCAGAGCAAGAAGTGAATGTTTCTTTCTTTTTTTTTTTTTTTTTTTTTAATAAGCATTTTTTTGGGCTATCCAAGAATGCAATAGGAAGTTGAAGCTTCATTTCCAAACATTTATGGCCCCACGTCCAATCATCATATTAAAAAAAAAAAAGAAAAAAAAAACCCTACAGTTTTGAAGGGATCTTGAAAGGCCTTCTCCAGAGGCTGGAGAGTTGCCCAGCCCAGATCCCTCCCCCTGGATTAGAGGGTGATGGTTGGTGAGAAGGGGGTGGAAGCTGGTAAAGATGCCTCTCCAAGGAGTCTCCTGCCAACGGGTGGTGTTTCACTTCCATCTGGTCAGGACCTTCTGGTTCAGCCGAGGTGATGTTGTGTTGGAGATGCTCCTCTTCCACAAGAGCTCCCCAGGCTTTGGTGGGGGCTCAGTTGGTCAGAGCGTGGTGGTGATAACACCCAGGTTGTGGGTTTGATCCCCGTGTGGGCCATTCACTTCTGGGCTGGACTTGATGATCCTTGTGAGTCCCTTCCAGCTCAGAATGTTCTGGGATTCTGGGTTGTTTCACATCTGCTCTCAGGCTGAGGGTGCTCAGCTCCACCCCCTGAAGCATCAGTGTGGCAGCAAGAGCTGCAGCTCAAGGGATACCAACCTGTCATCTCCAGCTCTAAAATCAGGGAGTCTCAGCTCCAGTGCCACGAGAGCCATCAGGGAGCAGCAGTGGCAACAGGGGCTTGTGTATGGTGCTCTCCTAAGGGAACGCCACTTCCTCGGGGGTGGTTGTGTGCAAGGAAGTTTTGTCTTCAGAAGTAGTGCTTGGTTAGTCTGTTGTGTCATTTGGAACATGAGTGTTCCCAAGGCAACACGCTCCTGGCCAAAAAGCCCCCAGTCCATGTCCCTCTGGGGAGGATGGGAAGCCCTGGGTGAGGAGTGGCTCTGCACAGCTTGAGTACTGTCTGAGCTAAAATCTGAGGGAGATGCTCTGAAGACAGGAATTTATCCCTCTGTTCTGCCGAGCACTGAAACATGGGGATGTTTGTCTGGATTTGGAAATGGAAAAGTTGTGGTTTCTTTACCAGGGGCTTCAGGGCACGTGAGGCACGAGTGGTCAGCAGCTTGGGAGACTGTGAGAAGAACAGAAAGGCAAATGTGGTGCTGCAGATGTTTTCATCTCTCAAATAATGTATTATAATGGAATTCCAGACTGTTTTGGTAGGAAGGAACCTTAGAGCTCATTTGAGTTCCAACCCCTGCCATGGGCAGGGACACCTTCCATTATCCCAGATTGCTCCAAGCCCCGTCCAACCTGACCTTGGACACTTCCAGGGATGGGGCAGCCACAGCTTCCCTGGGCAACCTGGGCCAGGGGTATCCCTTCCCAGTATCCCACCTAACTCTGCCCTCTGGCAGTGGGAAGCCATTCCCCCTTGGCCTGTCCCTCCAGGCCCTTGTCCCAAGTCCCTCTCCAACTCTCCTGGAGCCCCTTTAGGCCCTGGAAGGGGCTCTAAAGTCTCCTGGAGCTTCTCTTCTCCTGATGAACACCCCCAGCATTCCCAGCCTGGCTCCAGAGCAGAGAGGATCCAGCACTTGGAGCATCGGGGTCATTTCAAGCAATTCCAACAAGCTTTTAGTGACTCTCTGCACTGAATCCAGCTCTGCATTAGGGCATTATGGAAGGTGAGGAACTCGTGGCGTGACTTGCTGCAGCAATACACAGTCTAACATATTATGGAGGTTATAACCTGTTTGGCCATCACTTGAAATGTATCTATTAATGGGTTTCTATCTGTCAGTGTTCTGTTAGTGCTTTGTTCCTGGTGCAGTGCTTGTTCCTGGTACTTGTTTGCCTGTTGGGGGAGTGGAAATTCTCCTGCTGAAGCCACGACTTGTTTCCAAGTCATTTCATTGCTCTGGGATTGTTTTATATCTCTGTGGTACAAAAAAATCCCTTGAAGCACCAACTAAGGAGACTTTGCTCCATCCTATGACCTGTTGGACACTTGCTCTCCTTGCCTGCTGGAGCAGAGCTTGTTCTTTGGCTGCAGAGTGTAACTGCTGGGAGGTGGAGTGATCACTGGAGCAACACCGAGCTTCCCACCTTCACCCTGGGATACTCCTCTAAATCCCGAGCTCAAACCAGGATGAAGATTTTTCCCCCCCTTGTTGTGTGCGAGTTCGCTGGAAAACACAAACGTTTGGCTGCTCTTCTCAGGGCCATCCACCCTGTGATCCAAAACATTAATGATGAGCAGAGGAGCAGGAATGTCAGCCAGACCCTCCGGATTTGGCAGCCCCTGCCTCCAGGATCCATCCGTGCCGGCGTTTGCTGATGACCGTCTGCCAGCTCAGCCGGGCTTTTCTTCCCATCACAGCACTTGCGTAGGAAAACTGTCCCTGTTCGGGAAGAGGACTTAAGCTGTAGGCCTTGGCTTAGTTTTGGGGTTTTATTTTCTTGAATTGTGGTTTCGTGGCAGTTCCTTTTTTTTTTTTTTCCCCAAAGCAACACTGAAAAGGGAGAAGCTGCAATGGTTTGATGCCGTGCTTAAATATGGGAAAAGGGGGAATATTCTGCCAACATTGAAGCGTTTGCCAGGAATGCAGACACCAAATCCTGGTTTTTATATAGTTGATAGAGCAGAGCTTTAAATCTCCCAAGCAGGGAGGTGTTGTAGTGACGTTTATAAAACTTTATCTCAGGTATCTCACCCCGGAATGTTGCTCTGGACATTTCCATTACACTGGCACTTCTTGTAGTCAGTTAAACTGGCCCCTAAACCTTCTCCAAGTGCTGCTCTCTCGTGAAAAGTCCTTCTCGTCCATATTTGTGTTGGGAGTGGGAACTCTACGTGCACAAACAATCATAACTGAGCCTGAATTTGAAGCTGAATTGCTGCAAAAAATTGTTGGTTAATTGTGTCAGGCACTGACTGAGCTCCTCTATGTGAGCACTGACAGGACCTGAGGGAGTGGCTGGAGCTGTGTTGGGGCATTTGGGGTGGATCTCAGGAAAAGATCCTTCCCCCAGAGGGTGGTTGGCACTGAACAGGCTCCCCAGGGCAGTGGGCACAGCCCCAAGGCTGACAGAGCTCCAGGAGTGTTTGGACAACGCTCTCAGACAGGGTGGGATTGTTGACATCTTTGTACAGGGCCAGGAGCTGGACTGGATGATCCTTGTGGGTCCCTCCCAGCTCAAGATATTCCATGATTCTGTGATGGTGAGTTGATTCTGTAGAGGGTGGATTTGCTGCCCTTGGATAGTCTCGGTTTTCATCACAGGTTGGGTCAGTGCAAGTGTTTTCCAGTGACAAGACGCTTTCAGTTGGCATAAACTGTCTGCAAGGAGAGAAAAAAAGTTAAAAGCGCTGTTTGCTCGTGTGTATCATGGGAGTCCTGTTTTATCCATCAGCTTAATTACAAGAGGGCCTGGCTGTTCATGGGTAGAACTCACTTGGCTGCTGTTCAGTGACTGTAACTGTGGAACGAGGGATTTGCTGTGCTTTTATTGGGAGAATCCCACCAAGTTCCGTTCTGTGTAGAGGTGGGTGCGCCCTCATTGACTGAGAGTGTCAGTGATGGGGTGGAGAGTGTTTTAACCTTCTTCAATGCAACAAATGGGAGGTTGGGTTGGAGCAGGGAGGGCCCTTATATATGGGTTTGGCCCTTCAGGGAATCTTTGCAAACCTGTCCATTTGGATCTCTTCTCCATGTGCTCCACAGGGGCAGGTGAGGAGAGGTCTCATCAGCACTTCCCAGGTGCCTTTATCCTCTGGCCTTTCCCCATCTGAAGTGCTTGTAGGTCATGTAGGAAGGTTCTTTAGTGGGGAATGAAGAGCAGGGAGAGGACAGAGCTGTGTCCTTTGGTTGCTGCACCAGTTTAAAAAACAGCATTACTGATTTTATAGAAAGAAACAGGAAACTACCACAGGTTTGAGAAGCTCATAAGCAAAATTTCAGAGCAACAGGAGGCACCACAGAAAGCAAACACCACCAAAGGGATGTTCTGACTGGTGTAGGGTTGGATTCTGTTCTGGGCAGTGTGTGGAGATGTGACTCCCATGTCCCTGCTCTGTCTACACCAGAACAGTGAGGAGACTCCTAAAAACATGAACACTGAGGGATAACTGAGGTAGGCAGGGACCTCCAGGGGACATTGGTCCACCTGTGCTCAAAGCAGGTGAGGTGGGCTCAGGATCTTGTCCCAGAGCAGGAACTGTTTCTTGGCTCGATGGGGAGTTGGGATTCCCCCCCTGGATCAGATCCACAGTTTGAAGAACTGCCTGTGCAGGGCTTGTGAAGGTTTAAGTTCTTCTTAGACCTGCAAAGGAGTTGTGTTGCAAGGCAGGAACCTGTATGTCTGTTATTATTTTGTTATTATCACCATCATCCTCATTTCTTGTGGAACAGCAGCAGCTGGAACTTTGCAAATTCTTTTAAAAATACCGAGTTCATTTATTTCCCACAACCTTCCATGTGCTGTAGTTGTTGCCAAATAATAGATTCCAGGAGGGTTATCAACTAAATTAGGGGGGTGCATCGAGGAGGAATAAGTTAAAACGAGGATTTAAACCCTGATATGTGTGAGGGACAGGGAGATTTTAGATCTATATGTGCACTTATGGGGGTTTTTTTCGAATTCCTGCCTGCCTCTCATAGACTTCTCATGACCACAGCTCAGTGTTCTCTAAAGTCATGGTGACAAACATTATTAATTTTTAAACAACAACAACAAAAGTATTTTGTCATTATAGACCTTGAGTTTAAGCTGCCTTGTCAACCTTTGTCGTTTAAGGGTCCAGAGGAGGCCACAGAACTGCTCCAAGGGCTGGAGCCCCTCTGCTCTGGAGCCAGGCTGGGAGAGCTGGGGGTGTTCAGCTGGAGAAGAGAAGCTGCAGGGAGACTCTTCCAGTGCCTAAAGGGGCTCCAGGAGAGCTGGAGAGGGACCTGGGACAAGGGATGGAGGGACAGGACAAGGGGGAATGGCTTCCCACTGCCAGAGGGCAGGATTAGATGGGATGTTGGGAAGGAATTGTTGGCTGTGAAGGTGGAGAGGCCCTGGCCCAGGTTGTCCAGAGAAGCTGTGGCTGCCCCATCCCTGGAAGTGTCCAAGGCCAGGTTGGATGGGGCTTGGAGTAACTTGGGATAGTGGAAGGTTGGATGGGGCTGGGGATAGAACTAGATGAGCTTTAAGGTTCCTCTCAACCCAAACTATGCTGTGGTTCTGTGGTTCTGTGAAATGGAAAATTGCTGTTTGCTCTGCAGTTGAGCTGCAGTGGCTGGGGGGGGAAACAACCGTGTGACAGAAACGCTGAGAGGGTTTGAAAGGTCAGTGTGTGGCAGTTTCAGGGCTCAGGTCACTGGTGGGGGGGGGAGGGCTCTGCTCAGGTGTCACAGCACAAGCACTATAAATAATTTGTGGTTTGTGCTTTTGCCCATAAAAGCAGCGCTGGGTCCCTGGGCCAGCATGGGACACGAAGCCACAGCTGAGAGAGCCCCACACTGAGGTGTCGGCGCCTGACTCTTGTTTGATTGCCCTAAATTACATTTTCAGCTCTACTGTGGGGCTGTGCTGAACCACGGCCTGAATGACTCCCATCGAAGCTCTTTTGGAATTCTTTGCAGGAATTCAAGGTTTCACTCGTACTTTTCCAGTTTGGTGCTTCTTTAGGTGTCGTGGTCTCTGCTGGAGAGAGGTGGCTCCTCATGGAAACAGCAAGTTGGGAGATGCGTCAAAGTGGTGTCGTTTTAGCAGAGCAGTTTGGGCTGGGAGGGTTTATCAGGCACTGAGCTGAAGATTTAAAAGCACTTCCCGGGGCAGGAGCAGTAATTGGAAGGGATTTATTGAGGCTCTGACTCAAGGAGTCTACGTGCAGTTTGTGTCCTGGCCATAATTCAGGATATTTCTGTGAAAAAGCAACAGAACAGGGAAAGGAGAGTGCTGGGAGCTTGGCTGCAGGTGGAATGAAAACGAGAGAAAATGATCTTTATCATCCAGGTGTTTGTGTTTCAGGATGCAGGGAGGAATTTGGGGTTGCAGAGAATAACTTGTGAATGTCCTGGACACATTAAAAAAACCCTTCAAATTCAGAAATTCCAATATGCTCTTTTTTTCCCCCTGTGTGTTTTTGTCTTTTGGAATAAAGGTGTTTATGAATTAGTGTGTTTTTCAAGAATAGTGTTCAGAACATTGGGATAAACAGCTCTCAGATATGGAAAGAAATAACAGGGAATGTTTGAAACCACCTTTGTTTGTGGATGCACACACCAGGTTTCTCCAACAGGAGCTGTAGGTGAAGCAGTGGATGCACATCTGATGTGCATCATGGAGTCATGGAATCATTAGGGTTGGAGAAGACCTTTAAGATCATCATCAACCACCATGTTCACCACTAAGCCATGGCCTCGAGTGCCACGCCCACTTGTTTTTGGAACACTTCCAGGGATGGGGACTCCACAGTTTTCCTGGGCTGGCCCTTCCAATGCCTGACCACCCTTTCCATGAAAAAATTTTTCATAATATCCTAAACCTCCCCTGGCTCAACTTGAGGCCGTTCCCTCTCCTCCTGTTTCTTGTTCCCTGGGAGCAGAGCCTGAGCCCCCTCCCGGCTCCCGCCTCCTGTTAGGGAGTTGCAGAGAGCCAGAAGGTCCCCCCTGAGCCTCCTTTTCTCCAGGCTGAGCCCCCCAACTCCCTCAGGAGCTCTCCAGCCCCTCCTGCATTTCTCTTATTTGATGGTAAATATATTTTCCCCTGAGCTCTTCCCAACTCGCTCATGCAGTTACAAGTCATTCATACTGTATGAATAGATTTGATTCATGAATTCCAAAATTCGCAGTGAACCAGGGAATCCGAGTCTTCCAACACACTCTTGTCTGACATTAACCTATTTCTTATCCCTGGCATTAATGAGCACGAGGGAATCTTGCTCCCAGTCCCTTCAGTGCCCCACCATGGAATGTAACTATTAATGTAACTATTCCACCATGGCATAGTTGAGATTTAAGGAGCTGACTTGCTTTTCTGCTGGGATATTCATGCTATGGCTTTCTAAAAAACTCCATTTCTATTCTAAGACGCTGGGGGACCATTTAAAAACTCTTGACCATTAATATATTTCTCTTTCTATAAAGCAATATATGTGATGTATTTATTTGTCCCTCTAAGGGTGAGGGCTGGGGACCTTAAATGTGCTGGTAAAGGAGCCTCTGGGATCAGACAGGGACAAGCTTGGAGTATTTAGCCAGGAAACTGATAATTCCTTTTATCCCTGCCATCCATGGTAAGCATCTCTTCGTGCTGTAGGAATGGAGCTGGTGCACCTCTGCCGTCTCCAAGCTGTTGGATCCCAGCACTGCATCCAGAGGGATGCTGGGCTCCTACAGAGGAACGTATTGAGTTTTGTTTCCCGTGCAATGCTGAGCCCTGGCCAGGAAAAGCTTTGGTCTCCCCAAGAATCCTTGGAATGCTGTCACGGAGTTGTTGTCCGTTGAGCTGCTCAGCAGCTTCGAATCAATGACTCAGGAAAGGGCAATAGTGTGAACAGAAGGGAATTTGTTTGAGACAAGTTTTAACTCATTTAGGACTTTTTGGAGGCTGAACTATTCCATTGTGCCCCCCTGCAGAGGAACGTGGTGTCCTGGTGAGGTCTGTGGAGATTAGACACAGATAAACTGAATTAATGGCTCTTTTTTATAGCCCAACAGTCCTACTGAGGAAACCCAGTGAGGGAACCAACCAAAAATGTCTTAAGTTGTCTCAAATCAAAACCCAGGCCTTTCTTCAGCTCCTTGTTGGCCCGTTCCCAGCATGCCAGGGCTGGGGAGTCACCCGGAGTCTGAAGGAAAAGACCTGAAAGAGGAATATTATGGGCCGTGATTTCTGTAGGCATTTGGGTTATAAAACATAATGTGGTCTGGTGTGTTAATCCCGAAAAAAACTGCTAAAAAAAAGGGGAATCTTGCTGTTCCCCACTCCTGTATTTCTCCTTCTTGCTACAGAATGAAAAAGATTTATTCCTGGGCAAGGCTCTTCCCAAAGAAATCCTAATAAAGAGACCTTGTTTCTCTCCATGAGCCATTCCTTAAGGTACAAACAGAGAGAGTTGAACTAGAAAATCCTTTTAATGTTGTTCTTTGCTTAAGTTCTTTATTAAATTAGATGAAAATTTCTTAAATGATATAAAACATTGCTGCCTCCTGTTTAGGCTGTTCAGGTTCATCTTGCTGCTGGCTCGAGTGAGCGATGTTAATTAGGTGAGCAACGTTAATTAGGTGTACAGAACATTTATTCCTTGCCTTAAGATGCTGTCTTAGATTAGGGACGATCCTATTGCAGGGAAATGCTCATAATTTAATATCATTTAAAACTAATATCCAAGTAAAAGGGACTGCCCTTGCATGTTTTCAGTCTCAACATACTCTGCTTATAAGCTTCTTGCTGTGTCTCTGCTTGCTGAAGTACCTGGGGGACACGTAAATCCTTTGGAAATCTGAAAGAGATCCCATCTTTTAATACCAAAATGCCTGTTTTGGGGAGAGGGTGAGGATTTTCAGCTCTGGGAGACTTTTGGGGGCTTCAATGGAGCTGTGGGTATCCTTGGGGGTGGGGAGGGGAGGGACACTGGGAGTGGGGAGCATTTTGAGGGCGGAACAAGGAGGAAAAAAGTGTGCACAGCCTGAAAAGATGTGAATCCTCTGCAGGGGAGTGTTCCTGAGCTGCGGCTCTGGAATCATCTCCGGAGCTCTGGAATCGTCTCTCCAGCAAAATCTGCTCGCTTGGCAGGTTTCGACCATCCCAGAACTTGTTTTAGTCAACTAAAGCGAATTCATATGCAACAGCTTGAGTTTAAACAAATCCTGGGATTCAAATAGGGGAGGAATCACCTTGTTATTCCGTCGGTGCTTAAATCATTAAATCCCAGCAGACTGTGGAATGAACCAGCCTGGGAAGAACCGCGGACCCTGCAGGGACCGGAGGTGTCCGGTGCCCTTCCACCAACATCTCGTCTCTTTTGGCCTTTATATTCTGCTTTTAGCTGCAGAGTTAAATCTGCTAAGGTCATTTGAAAAGCTTCAGATTATAGATGTAAAGCCTTTTTAATCTTTTCTAATAAATAGCTGAGTGGGAACTAAATCTACTGGGAGCTGGGCTCTGATGTTAAGCCCCAGCACAAAATGTCTATACATGAGCAACACTTGCAAATTATCTTAAAATTACAATTATCTGAAATAAATCTGGCATAGAAGAAGAGGTGAGTGAGGAAGAAAACTGGTTTAATAAATGAAGCATTAATTGGACCTGGTGCCTTGACAGGTCCTGTCACTGTGGTCTGGGTGATTGTTAAAGTGATTGAGGCACAACTGAAAACAGCAGTTTCAGTTCAGAGATTTCTTCTAAATGACAAGGAATGACTCTGTGCAGTTGGTGCCTCACAGGGTTGGAGTAAAACCTTTGCATAATAGACTTAAAAGCATTTGGATTTGGGGAAAGCGAGAGCAGCAAATGGAAACGAGGGTGTCTGAGATGCTGAAATACCCCGAGTTGTGCTGGGGCTGTCTCTGACATTGTCTAACATCTGAGTGGCCTTCAAAGCATTTTTTCCCCTAATTCCATATATAATTAAAAAGCAGCTTCCTCCAGCTCATTAAAATGTAGAGTCCTGTTGGAGCAGTGCAGGTTTATATTTATTTACATGAATAAAGCACAGCTTTAATACAGACTGGAATAACCTCCAATATTAAATCTCTGTTGTTCAGCCCGTGCTTGATTTTTAACCAGTGTTTAGCTGCTCTTCGTGAATAGAAATGTGCAAAGTAATATGGTCCCCAGGAGCTCGTGGGATTATTTTGTGAACCATTCATCAAACTTTCCCCAGCTCCTTTCCATTAATTCTAAATGATAGGAAAATCTCCCGAGTAAGTTGTTAGAGAGATCCATGGGAATAAGGCAAGGTGGTGGCTTTCCCAGCGTAATGATGGCATCTCCTTCTTTCCACAGGCTTTTGGAAATGCAAAAACAGCCCATAACAACAACTCCAGCCGCTTTGGGAAGTTCATCCAAGTGAATTATCAGGAGACGGGCACCGTGCGAGGGTAAGTGGAGTCAGGTGAGGTGCTGGATCTGCTCGAACTCAAACCAGCTGTAATAGGGGTACACGGGAAAGAGGTTCATTTTTTTGGCCAGTGTTTCCCAAAGTGGAGGCAGGCAAAGACAAATACCTGGGGTTTAGCATATCCAGATCCACTGCTGTGGGGGCGGTGGAGTATCTGAGCTGAGGTGGGAACACACCTGAGCTGGTTCTGAGCCATTGGAGCTCTGCTTAATCGTGGGCTCAAGTTTATAATGAAGCTGAAAGGCAAGTTTTCCTCTTCAGATGAGAGTTAAGGCAGGAAAGGAGAATGTTCTGGCTGAGATGGGTTGGGGCTGGAGCATGGATGGGCAGCAGACATGGAGTGACCATCCTGGCTCAAGCTCAGGAGGAGAAAGCCAAGGGGAGGGTTTAATCTCTGGCTGTGTGATGGTGGCACAGGGGTGATGGACCAAACTCTTCTTGTCACTGCCTAAATCCCCACACGCCTCTGGCTCGGACCTGAAGACTCTCTTTACCCCAGCCCTTGAGCAGTGAGGGCCTCTTCCATTCTCCCAGGCCATTGCAAGGAGCCACTTGTCTCCACTGTTGTTCTCCTCAGCTTATTTCAGCAGCTGAAAGGTGAGAGCAGCCCTGGGGAGAAGGATTTGGGGGGTGGTGCTGGATGGGAGGCTCAACACACCCTGGAAGCCCAGAACCTTCCCATGCCCTGGGCTGGTCCCACAGCCTGGGCAGGAGGGGAGGGGAGGATTCTGCTCCTCTGCCCCGATCAGGTGAGACCCCACCTGCAGAGCTGCTCCCAGCCCTGGGGAACAACAGCAGAAGGATGTGGAGCTGCTGGAGAAAGTCCAGAGGAGGCCATGGAACTGCTCCGAGGGCTGGAGCCCCTCTGCTCTGGAGCCAGGCTGGGAGAGCTGGGGGTGTTCAGCTGGAGAAGAGAAGCTCCAGGGAGACCTGAGAGCCCCTTCCAGTGCCTAAAGGGGCTCCAGGAGAGCTGGAGAGGGACTTGGGATAAGGGATGAAAGGGCAGGCCAAGGGGAATGGCTTCCCACTGTTGGAGGGCAGGGTTAGGTGGGATATTGTGAAGGAATTGTTGGGTGTGAGGGTGGAGAGGCCCTGGCACAGGTTGGCCAGAGCAGCTGTGGCTTTCCTGCCATGGCAGGGGATAGAACCACCTAAACCTGACTTTGTCTTTAGCCCATTGACACGGATCATCACCAAGGGACTGGAGCTGGCTCTAAATGAGCAGGGCTTTGTTAACTCTGCTTTTTGTCCAGGTTAATTAATGCAGTTGGAGAAACACAGAGTAGAAGCAACATTCCAGGGGCTGTGTAATTCCTGCAGCTGGCTCAGAGATCTCTTGCTGGGACTTTGTTGGTATTTGAGAGGATTGCTGCTCAATTTTTTTGTTATTTTCCAGCAGAACAGTGGCACTCCGAGAGCTGCCATTAATTTTGCAGTGAGTTCGGGTTCTCCGTGTCCCTTCCTGCTGCTTTTGCATCCTACATCAAATCTGATGTTCTTTTTCCCCCCTCCTTGTTTAATTCTGCTGCAGCTCTTTTAAAACCTCATTTTTCAGTACCTCCTGGAGCACAGGGGAGCAGGAATCCAACAAATACCTTAACTCTGTGTTATCCTGACACGATGTGACAGCGCTGTGGTTGTGGCCTCTATTTATACTTGGCAGAAAGGTGCCTGTAACATTATATTGATATATTCTGGTTCATAAAATAAGGAAAATTTCCTCTCCTTTTTAAAAAATGGGCTTTCTTGGCCTTTGGTTGCACGGCGTGATGTGACTGTGCTCTGCTCTAAGCTTGCAGTGCCCCCCCAGTAAAAATAAAACACATTTAAATAAAAATGTCAGCTCTTCCTGGCATACAAGGCCACATTTTTTTTTTTTCCATAAAAAGAAGATTTTTTTTTTTAAACTTAGCCCAGATTTTAAGCACAACACAAATCAATTATCACCCTGTGTTCTGCATATCATTTGCTTTGCTGATGGGACTAATTTGCAGCCCCAGATCAGAATTTTCCTCTCTTCAGAGGTCAGAAATAGCAGAGAACTGGCGCTTTCACCCACCCTGGGCTGGGGCATTTTTTTTAGTCTTAAAAGTTGATTTGATGTAGTTGAAAATGGTAAATAAAAAGAAAACATTTAGAGACATCAACTTTTTAAGACACAATTTGATTTTCCTTTTTATCATCCTGTCCCAGGAGGGCATGGATGTTGTTCCTGGGACGTGGATTCACTAAGTAAGGAGCATTTGGCCAAAGCAGCAGTAGAGGGGCATCTACAAAAAACTGTATTGAAAAATCCATTAAAAAGACAATCTAAAATAAAATTTACAAATTTACAATTTTCCCTCTATTTAAAAACTGGTTTGGACCAGTTGACCTCTAGAAGACTTTTCCCACCTTGTTATTGTGAGTGATTTTTGGGGGTGTTATGGTGACTGCCAGGGGAAGGGATGAATGCCAAGGGGATGGACGTGGGGCAGGCTGTTGTTCAGCAGTGTCTGAGCTGTTATCCAGTGGGATCCCACCAGTGGGATCTGGGATGCTCCGATATGTTTCTCATTCCTCTGTTCCCTGACCCTGCAGTGAATTCATGGCATGGCTTGGGAAGGAAAAGTGGGGGATTTAAGAAACCTCCCTACCTGTCAGTGAGGAATATCCACAAACTGTTCTCAGCTTCCCCACAGGAATAAACCTTTCATCCAGAGGAATAACACAGCTCTGCTATCTATCTGTCTTTACTCCTCCTGTCCAGCAAGGCCATCCTGTGGGCAGTTGGATCTGCCACTTCCCAAAAGTTTTGCAACTTTCCCAAAAGTTGCCATAAGAATTTTCACAGAACCTCTGCAGCACATCCAAATGATTTCTATTTTATTTTCTTAGTGGAAGGAAGGGCCAATTATTTTAATGTAAGCAATAAATAGGTCTGGCTGCCCCATTTGTGTTGGAGCAGTGAGTGTGGAGGCATCTCCTTGTCAACCATCCGAAGACTCCTTGGGTTTGCCAGTTCCTATGTGGCCCCTGCTGTAGGTGCCACGTCACTGGGCATCTGTAGCTGGAAAAACACAGCTCCATCATCAGAGTGCCACTTAGAGCTCGAGGTTCTAAATCCCTGTCATTACTGGTTAGGGTTGTTTGGAAGAAAAAAACCTGGGGAGGCTTGGCTTAACTCGCCAGGCTTGAACAAAGGATTTAATATGTAAATTGAACGTGTTTGTTGGGGAGACTCTCAGAAGAAAATGTAAACTGCAGTAAGGAGCTTTCCCAATTGTTTATTTTTATTTTTTACTGCAGCCATGAGTTTAGAACTTGCATTTTTGGTGGGAAGTGGCTCTCCTGGAAGAGGGAATGGGAATGCAGCTAAGTCTCATCTTGCACAGTTTTGCAGGCAGATATTCCTCATGTGCACGACTCCTGGGCTGTGAGCAGCTGGACTGGGATGGAACAGGGATCTGAGCTCCTTCCTTGCTGTCAACATTTCTCCCTGCCCGGAGGCTGATGCATCTGAGCTCATGTTTTTCAGATCCAAGTTAGTGTTGGCTTCGTATCAAACCAAAAAAACCTCAAAAGCCAAACATAATATTGGGCTTGTTCTGCCGAGGAAGAAATTTATATAACTAAGTGAAACAAGGCTGCAAGTTCTTTGTGCGGATACCGAGGCTGAATGGCCCCGGCGAAGCTGCCTTCGTTTAAGTCGAGTATCAGGTCGAGGGATGACAGTTTTGTTTGTTCCTTGCAGAGCTTATGTGGAGAAGTACCTGCTGGAGAAGTCCCGCCTGGTGTACCAGGAGCACAACGAGCGGTAGGTGCCTCTGTTTTGCCTCCAGGGATGGGTTTGACTCCTGTCTGTGGCACAGATGCCTCAAACCCCTGCTTGAGCAGGATTTTCACGCTCCTGACCCTGTGCAGCAAAGAGAAATGATGCGTTTTCTGTCTCTGTGTTTGTGTTTTGTTGTTTAGGGAGAGCTGTGCCACCCGGAGAAAGTGAACTCCATTATTTTATCAACAGCCTTTGATTTATTGGGTTGGGTGGGAAGGGACCTTAAAGACCATCTTGTTCGTGCTGTGGGCAGGGAACCTTCCACCAGAATATTGTCAGATTTTGTTTCTATTTTCACTGTCTTTCTGATTCATGTCAGATGGGCTGTTACATCCCATGTGTTTTCTTGTGCAACTCGTGAGCTGTTTATTATCTAATTTAGGGGGAAGGGGAAAGATGCTGTTTTAGTTCTGTTTCACAGTTCTTAACACGCTGGAGCCTTCCAAGGGGCCTCTAGAAAAAGGCAAAATTATATAGAATTGATGTGAATTGTTCTTTCCTAATTGCAACATCATATTTGTTGGATATTCTTCTCCTCTCTCAGTAATTAATACTCCAATTTTAAATAATTTTTCTCCTTCTTGTTGCCTTTCAACTCTTGGCACTTCTGTCTGTGTTTCCCCTTGGAGACAGATGTGTGAGAAGTTTTCTGGAATGCTCCAGGGCTGATCCTGGAGTTAAAGAGCATCTTCAGCCCTGACAAATGTCCTCTTGGGTGTTGCAAGATGATTAAACTCGGATCCTCTTGGAAAGCATCCAACATGAAAGCAAAGTTTTAATTTTAGAAAGAAATAGTGTTAATCTGTGATAGGGTTGTCTGGAAGCAGAACAGCTGAGTGTCCCTGGGGTGGGTTTAGCATCAGGAATATTCAAGCATTTGGAATATTTGAGCACCATAATAATTGAAGATTTTTCAGTTATGTCTTATTGAAATGCAACTGCAGAGTTGTTACCTTTTTAATGGTAATAAGGTATTAAAAATAGTAGTTCCTGCACTGCAAGGAAATCTGTTGGGATTCTAATAAAGGAGGGTGGAGCTGGGAGGGGTGGTCGAGCTCTGCTCCCAGGGAACAAGGGACAGGATGAGAAGGAACAACCTCAAGCTGTGCCAGGAGAGGTTCAGGTTGGGCATCAGGAGGAATTTCTTCATGGAAAGGGCTGTCAGGCATTGGAAGGGGCTGCCCAGGGAGGTGATGGAGTCCCCACCCCTGGAGGTGTCCAAGGAAGGCCTGACCATGTGCTCTGGGCTGGGGGACAAGGTGGGGATCAGGCACAGGGTGGCCTCGGTGACATGGAGGTCTTTTCCAACCTCAGTGATCCTGGGATTCTGTCAAATACAGACACATGGTTCTGAAGGAAAACGTGAAGACCCCAGCTAGGAATTCTTTAAGCAGATTCTAGGGCAGTGGATGCCCTTGGATGGAAAAGAAGGATCTCATTCTCCATGTCTTCATGGAATCCTTTCCATCCCCACACAGTGGGTATGGACCATCTCCATGTTGTGTCAGCTCTGAGTTTGGAAGCTGCAGACTCAGGTTCTGAGCTTTCCATCCCTCCCTGCTTGGTGCTTTAGTTTATTTTCAGGTCTAACATGTTTTTTTTTCCTTTGTCCCCAGGAACTACCATGTATTTTATTACCTTCTGGCAGGAGCCAGCGAGGAGGAGAGATCAGCATTTCATCTGAAGCAGCCAGAGGAATATCATTACCTCAACCAGGTGGGAATTCTATCCGGGAATACAATACAGGACCTTGCCTTTTCTACTGCTGACATATAATGCTAATAAAGAAAAGGGGTGGAGTAGTAAAAATGAGTTTTCGTAATGCTTTACAGGAAGTCTCCCATCACTGGAAATAATTCCTCCTCAACAATGTGAACACCTGGTAGTGTGGGGGAAATAATCAGTGTTTTCCCTCCCTGGGACATGTTAAATATATTGAGGTTTTGATTGTTGGAGGGTGAAACAGTAATAATTTCTGTTATCTGTGTGAATGTTGTTTCCTCATTAACATCTGCCTGCTGAGCAGGAGGAAGGGGGAAATGGATATAACTTGGATATAACTCCTTGCATGAGGTAGTTCTAATCCTGTAGCTTGCTGGCTGGCTTTGAATTTAACAATTAATAGAAATAAAACCACAGCAACCATTGAAAATCTGGGAATTAAGAATGAATGAGGTGTGTTACCAACAGCCAAGTAAACTCAGCTTTTATGATAATAACTTTAAAATAAACTGATTCAGGTGTTTAAGCAGTTGTCCACTGGTGCTTGGGGACAGGGACTTCAGAGAGCAAAAGGAGGAATATGTGAGGGAGGAGTTATGTCATCTCTTGATTTTAACTGATCACAATTTTCTTGGCCCTGAAACATGAGGAGCAATGAAGAGTGATTTGACCCTCAAGCTGGAGAGAAACTTGGACCCACAGCTCAGCCCAAATGGCCTTTGGTCTTTCTAGAGGTATAATTTCACTCTGGAATAGTCTCAGTTACCAGAGAGCTTCTTAAAGATCTTTTTAAAGATCGATACCAAAATCCACTGTCCCGTTAGCAACTCCCACCCCGGAGTGGCAGGACTGGGAAATCTGCCCAAACAAGGAGCACACCAAGAGCTGGAGGCTCTTTGCTGCCTGTTGGAGCCTCAGGCGTGTTTGTTGGAGAATGTGGTGTGGTCTCCAGCACCATCTGTGCTGAGGTTTTGCGGCAGGCACGTGCCAAGATGGAATGTTTTGGCACATTCCCAGGTCTTGTTGGGCCATCCAGTCGTCTGGTGTTAACGGAAAACATTGCTTTTAATTACAGCCCCCCTTTTTTTTTTCTTTTTTATAATAGCACTTTAAGAGTGTTAATATTGTAAGTAAAATCAGAGATCTGATGGCACATGGTACGTGGAACCAGGGAAATGTTATAATTTAGGCTGAAATGTTTATTTTAATCTAAGTGGGACAAGCAGGCAGGGGAAGGATGCTGAGGTACCTCCAGTGGAGGAGGGAAGCAGAGTCTGGACTTCCCTGCACGTGGTGACACTTTTTAGGTTTTTTTGTAGGTTTTTTTGTGTTTTTTTTTTTTTTTTAAATAATTAGAGTTGGAGAGACCATTTATCACTGTGGACTGGGGGAAAATGGTGCCTTTAGATGTGGGCAGGGCATGGTTTCACATTCAGACCATCTGACAGTGCAGGAGCAACCTTTAGGTAGCATAGAAATGGAAAAAGAAATTTGGAATCGTATCAGAGGAAATTAGAAAATGAGCCTTGAGCATTTCCAGTCACTTCTTAACTGTGTCCTGGAGAAGTCCCTGCCTTTTAAAAGTGAAAAGAACCAGGAAATGAAGTGTTTGACTGAAAATGAAATATTAATATTGAGAAGCCATAATGTCTTTGAACCCCTCAAGTGCAGGGGTGACTCAGTCCTTGAGTCGGGATTCTCTGTCTCCTCCCGGTCCCTCCCGGTGTGTTCTGACACAACATGCACTTTGCACTGCAGAGCAGAAATAACCCAGTCAGAGATTGCACCAAACTCTGCTGCTCCTCAGGCTGCTGGGCTGGAAATGCAGGGAGCAGGTTGGAAATATAGACTTAAATAGTTTTTAGACACAAGTTGACTTTAACTATCACCTCAGTTCGGGTGAGTTCTCCATCTCCCACCCCGATGGCAGGTGCGCCCACCTCTGTGTACTCTGCAGCTCACCGAATATTTTCTATGCTGGTTATTCACCTTTATCCATTTCTAAATTAGTGGTTTGCAGGTTTAGATCCTTATTTTCAGCTCTTCAGGAGCTCTGGGGCCAAGTTTCTCTCCCTCCTGGGACTGGTCACTGATGTGCCTCAACTTCTCTCAACTCCACCTCTGTCTGATTGGAAAAAGACACAAATTCTTAAAAAGCTTTGGAATGCTGCTGGAAGAATCTCACTTTTGCAGCACTTACATGTGCCTAAAGCAGAGGTTGAGAGTAGAAACCAAGCAAATCTGCTCTTCAGTGGGATTTTTCCATCAGGGGTCCTTCAGCTTCAGGTAAAGCAAAGGTTTCTTCAACTCTGGAGAAAAAGAAAAGGTTTTCAAACCCATTAAGCTTCTTATGTGAGAGGGCAACACTGTGAGCAGGAATCAGCACCAGGAATGCAAAAGGATTATAAATCTTACCTGAAAAAAATCTGAGGTAGGAACGATGAAATGATTCTTGTCCTCGGAGAGTCACCGTCGCTGCCCTGCTCAGGGAGCAGGTCGTGGGGGTTGTTTGGGGTCTGGGCACTACTTAACCCGCTCTGCCTTGCTTTCAGATGACAAAGAAACCCCTCAGCCAGAGCTGGGATGATTATTGCTATGACTCTGAGCCGGTCAGTACCAGAACCTGCGTGGGCCGTGTTGCTGGGGCAGGGCTGCTCTCCCCGGGGGAGCAAAGCCAAACTGAGCTTAACCCATTAACTTCCCTCTGCCCTGCAGTGCTCCTGCTTGTGATGGTCCAGTTGCTTTTCTCCATCGCCCTTTTTGGGTTCCTTCCATCTGGAAAGCTGCTTCATCTTAGTCATCTTAGTTTTATGGACTAAGGGGATTTTATTCTTGATAGTAAGACGGGATGATTTATGGGAATTATGATGTGTCAGCAACATGAAAATTGAAATTCCTTCCTGACAAAACAGCAGATCAACCTCTTGCAGCCCCAAGCAAAGCATCAGTTCGTGCTGGGGAAAAAAACAAACCAAAACCACCTCCCAACCATCTGTGAGAAAATCAGATCCTGATATTGTTCAGAGTGCAAAAACAATTCCTTCTCCTGAGATGCTTCTGCTGACATGATCATCCTTTCCGTGTGGATCACCCCAAAAAGGGCAATGGGGAAGCTTCTCCCCCTTCAGCTGGTGACGTGCTTTGGGGTCTGTGTGGCCCATGGTGCTCCCTGGGCTCTGTCCTGCATGTGGGAGCATGTTTGGGATCAGCTGCTTGTGGTTCCTGCTCATTTTGCCGTGTGCTTGATGGTTGCCAAGCTCTTGCTGATGCATCTGGAAGAGTAAGGGGTGATCTGCAAAAGGGCTGGGCTTCACTCGGGCTAAATAAGTGTCTAAACAGCCAAGATTTCCCTGCAAAGTCCTTAGAGAAGGGGGAGGGAAAGGGGTTCTAACCCTCCCAATGTTAAAAACATGGGATACTGAATTGGCATCCTTAATCTATCAACATCCTTGGGAGTCCTGCAGGAGCAGGGAGTGCTGAGTAGATGCTGTTCTAAATGCACTTTATAAGTTGCAAAGCCCATGGTTTCTTTAGGGTTGGATTGGGACAATTTCCTGGAGGAATTACGATTAAAACAGCCCCAAACCCACATGTCGTTACAATTTGACTGTTCAACTGTTTAGGATTTTTTTATTTGGGATCATTTGCTGTGATATTCCTGGGAAATAACATCTTTGCTTCAGCTGATGAGTCACTCTCAAGCCTACCCTGGAGCTCTCCCCACCTCCATGGATTCAACCCACTGCAGGCGGATGGTTTATAAAGCAACTCTATTTTATCCTCTTTAAACTTTCCGTGGAAATCCATGGATGTGACGATGGGAATCAGGGGACCCCCTTTTACTGGGAAGCTAATTGCCCTGGCAGGACATTTGGTCTGTGGGGATGGACTTGTCTGCTCGAATCTCAAGGAAACTCCTCTCATCTATAATTACCATCCCTTTCTCATCCATCAGGAAACGGTGCTGGGCTGGAACGCTGCGGAGAGCATCCGCTTTTAGGGAGAGAACTTGCTAAAAGCCTTTCCATGCGGATTAATGAGTCGGGCAATTGTTATGTAAATCATCAATTAAATTGCCTTCGGCTGAGATTGTGCCACTTCTGAGCCATCCCTGGGATTTACTGTTGACTCGTGACTTCGTTTTGGAGGAACGGTGCCAGCAGATGGAAACGGCCCCTGGAATGTGCAGTGCCACCAAAAGCACCCCTTGGTGTCTTTACAAAAAGCTTTCAAAAGGCCTGATTTGCAGAATTTGTGGGTTTATTGTTGTCCTGCCCGTCCCACGTCCCACCAGAACAGGTGTGGAAATGCCCCCAAGTTCTCCTCAGCATCAGTGCAGTGGCTGAGGAAGCCAAGGCTGGAGTTCAGGAGGGACAACTCCTTATCCCAAAGTTCTGTGGTGTCAATAACCATGTTGGTGACGCTCCATAGTGTGGGTGTCTTTGTGCTCCTTTGGACACACAACTCTTAAAAATGGGCATTTTCAACCTTCTCCTACTAAAAGGTGAAAATGTCCCTCTTCAAAGGAGTATTTCCTAACTCAGGCATGTTCTTTTCTCCTTAACTTTCAGCCCCTGTGCATGGCTTTAAGTGGTTTTCCTGTTCAACAGCTCCAAATTCCCCTTGTCCATGGAGCATTAACTTGTCCCTGGGGACAATTGATTCCAAATTGTCGATTTTCTTGTCCAGTTGCTCTTCTCTGGCTTTTAGTCGAGGGCAGGGCGCAGCTGTGGGGGAGTCTACTCTGTTGTAACAAACATTTAAGCTATATAAATAATATGATATATAATAATATTATTATTTAAATACAAAAGCAATATAAGTAAAGATTTTCAATAAAGATTTCCCCCTTAATCAGTAGCTCTGGCTGTAATGATGCTGATACAGTTGTGAGGCTTTAAATGCTGCAAGACACAGAACTGCTACTATAAAATAACCTCATTCTCTATATTCTGTATTTATGGTTTATTTTCTGGGCTACAAGTGAGTCCAAGTGTCTTCCCAAGTATTCACATAACCTGTTTATTCCAGAATTTCCAAGTTATTTACGCAAATTTTTGCTTGGGTGATAAATGTGATTTACAGGAAAAGGATCAAAACAAATTATGTGGGTTCAGGTGTTTAATTAATTGAAAGGTAAAATTTTTATTTTTAATATTTTGGTAGATTTTTAATAGAATTTTTTAGAATTTATAGAATTCTAACAGAATTTATTTATCCCTGGATTAACTTGCAGAAAGTCTCTAGAGAAGTGTTAGTAAAATATTCTGGGCATTATCTAAAAAAACTAAACTGTTCAGACACACAAAGAGCCTCCAAGAAGTATAAAATATCTTGGATTTCAGATTCTCCCAATGCCTGCGTTTTTAGATAACTTCTCTGGAATTAGAATAAAGTTAGTGAAAAACAAATCTAAAGCTTTCCCACGCAGGGTTTAATTCACTTTAATGCACTGATAACTGACATGAAATTATGTGGATTTTTTTTTTTAAACTGAATTTTTCCTCTTTAGTTATAGGAATTTTTAATGGACCAGGACTTATTATGGAAGAAACTGCCTGCAAATAGGAAACAAATTTCATCTGGTTGTTAATTCACAGCCCTTTTGAGAGTTGTCCCACACTGCTGAGCGACTCATCTTGTGTTAGAGGTTATCGCTGGGAAATAAGGATGTATCTCCAGGAAAAATTAGCCCAAAATGTAATTTTTCCAGTCCCTGCTTGGAAGTGTTTCTGATCGAAGGCTTGGAGATCACACAGGGATGTTTCTGGAGTGCTGACTTGGCCATCTGGACGTGTCCTGAGTTAATTTCTCCTGGTGCTCACTCCTTGTGTTGGAATTTCCAGGATTGCTTCTCGGTGGAAGGGGAGGACTTGAAGCACGACTTTGAGCGGTTGCAGCTGGCCATGGAGATGGTGGGATTCCTGCCCAAGACACGCAGACAGTGAGTTCATTTTCCATTATATTAGTTGAGGTCACCTCCCTCCATAACGACCTGACCTGAGCGAACGTGACCCTTGGGAAGGAGCTGTGGCTGCCCCATCCCTGGAAGTGTCCAAGACCAGGCTGGACGGGGTTTGAAGCAACCTGGGACAGTGGAAGGTGTCCCTGCCCATGGCAGGGGCTGGAATGAGTTGAGTTTAAGGTCCCTCCCAGCCCAAGCCGTTCAGTGATTCCATGATCGTTGCCGTAGTTAACGGTTCTCCTCATGCAAATGGAGCGTTGGCAGAACTTGACATCTTCAAGTATTTTTCAACTCTTCATGAATAGTCATGGCTTACTCTGCATGTCATGAATCCAGATCCTGGTTTAATCAGAAATCCTGATTATCGCTCATCAAACTTAACCCTTTGCATGCAGTTGCAGCTCTGTAGACTCGTTTTTTCCCCCTAATTCACTGGAAATGTTGGTTGGAAAACTAGACTTTTTACTTAGATTGCAGTACAGCACCTTCCACTGACTGCAGGGATTTCTGTGAGGCTCATCTTTAGCCAAACCCACAAGATAGTTCCTCTCATGTTGATTGTTGGCTTGAAAGCCTTGAGTAGGTTGGGATGAATTTGACATAAAAAAAATTACCACAAAGACATTTTCACCCAACCAGCGATTTTCAGCAGCTCATCCTTTATCCCCCACTTGTAACAAATCAATTCTGAAATTAAAACTGCTTTTTCTCTGTCTGCCTCACACACATGGATAAACCCAGCAATACGAACTTCCAATGTGAGCAGCTTCTTTTATCAGGTTTCAAGCGACAAGGTTTGTTGAGGGTGCAGTGAGGGGGTTTAATTGCCAGAGTAAAGCAATCACTCATTGTCAGGACTCAGCAGAGCTGGATGGCACAATAAATTCACACTTTTGGTTTACTGTGCAATGATTTTTCCTTGTGTTTCTCCTGGTGTATTTTGCTTGTCAAAAATAAAGCCGGTTCCTCACTGTACAAGCAAATTTATTTTGCTTGGGGTTGTACATCTGTAGCACTAATAAGGAACCATCATCAGCTGAGCTTTCAAAGGACAATTTAAATATTCCTGTACTCTTATAAGTAGCTTTTTTTATACCAAAGTATGGGGTTTCACCTCCGTGGAAACAGAGAAATGTTGATAATTGCATCCCTGTAATTCATGATAAGGAATCAGCACCTCCAGTTTGGAGAGAAGGAAGGACTGGCTTGCAGAGGTGAAGGGGAGTTGTCCATGCTGGTGGCATGGCTGGGAATCAGATTTGGGTTAGTGATTTTTAACTCCCCAGAGAGGGTAGGAAGAGGGAGAAGCAGGGTTTATAGCTGAAGTCAGCCATGACTCAGGAGTTAGAATCAATGATCCTTTTGTGTCCCTTCGAACTCAGGATATTCCTGTTTTTCTGCAGGTGGATCGAACTTAAAAATGACCAAATTGCCCCCCAGACTGAAAAATTGGACGGATAAACTTACTTCTCTCTCAGTTGCTTATATATTACGAAAGCCTGTTATTTTTGCCTGTTTTATGTAGGCTTCCTATGTCAGCCTAGATGGGACAAGGACAAAGGAGGGTCACCTGCCTGGCCGAACCCACCATCCCCCTTCCTTTAGGCAGTTGCATGATAAATATTTCATCTGGGTATCAAGATCAATCGAGAATCTGTTCTTCTTCCAACATGGGGGTCATTTTGTAACCACGGCTTTGATGTCTTAAGTGATTTTCAAGGAAAGCACAGCAGGGCAAGGTTGGCACTTGACTGAGTGAAAACCTCTTTGACATGAGTTGGATCGGACACTTCGGATTGAAAATCAGAGGAAGGAGCCAAATAGGAAGATGACCCTTGGAGATTTTTTGAACTTGTTTTATGAAAAAAACAACTGAGTGAAAATGAATTCTCTGTGTTTCCTGTAGGATCTTCTCTCTCCTGTCAGCCATCCTGCACCTGGGGAACATCCGCTACAAAAAGAAGACCTACAGGGATGACTCCATTGATATTTGTAACCCTGAAATCCTGCCTGTTGTGTCGGAGCTGCTGGAGGTAAGGCTTGGCTTTTCCTCCTGATGTGTTCCCACCTGATGAGCCATCTCTGATTTATACCAGAATTTATTCCTGGTTTCACTGCAGAGTAAGTTGTCCTGTGTTACCTCTTGGTTGTGTTTGCCAGTGGAAAGTTAGAAAGAGATTTTTATGAGGTTTTTGCTGCAGGCTTTTTGCCCCACTCTTCAGCTTCAGGTTTCATTGACTGAAAATCCTGTTTGTGTGGTTAAATAGGAAAGATTGCAAGGCAGGTCTAGGTGCAGGGGTAAGAGTTGGACTCAGTGATCCTTGTGTGTCTTCCAAGTCAGCATATTCTGGGATTCAGCCCCTCCTGACATGGTCAGAGGTGGCCAGAAACTCTCCTTGCTCTCACTTCACTTGAAGTGCTTTAATATACTTGTAACTGAAATGTTACTCTTGTAGGTAGTTATAACAACAGTTCTCCCTGGATGGTCTGGAAGGTGAATTTTTGCTGATTTTATGATAAGCATCAGAAGGTGACTCCTCATTTTGTGGACACCTGATGCTCTGCCCGTTCCTTCCATTAAATAATTGTGCTGTCTCCTGACCTAAAGAACTTGGGAATCGGTTGTCAGGGATTTTCATAGCACTTCATTAGTGCCTTGAATTCAGGGAGGGAAAGCTTCTGTAAAGTCTGGGGATGAGCAGCTGGATGCTCTTTGTGTCTTGGCCTTGGAGATGCCAGAAATAAACAGAAGGAAAATATGAGTTGGGAGGAAAATGTTGTTGATTTTACCCTGTAAAAGTGGCCAAGTGAGTTAAGTAATTGTTTTTTAAAAAAGCTTTGGATAAGAGGGTGACTTAGAGATCTGAAAGAGTTCTATTCCAGGCTTTGGGTCTTTGGCCTGACTTTGCAAACAAACTCTTCTGCAACATCTCCACCCTGTGAGGTACCGGCGTGTTCTTTACTCGTGAACATCTGAAATGATGCATCAGATGAGCCGCATAAATCCAAGCGTGGCTTCATGCCATGGCCTGGAACCAGGTAGTGTCAACAAGATGGAAAAATAAATTATTGAATAAATATTTTTCATCATTTAAAAAAAAAACCCCAACCACTAGACTCTGGTGTAGCTGAGCAAAGTGATGGGTTTGTGTTCATCTTGATGATCCCTTTGCAAGTTAAATGACCACAGAGAACATAAAATGCTTGTAATTAATCAGGGCAGTGCAGATCTCAGGGGTGATCTGCTGAAATACATGTCTGGGTTTGGGGAAGTGGTGTTACTTCTCCTTAAATTTGCATTATATGGTAACTTATCCATGGCTCTGGAGACTCTGGCTGCCTCCAAGCGTAAACTTTTCAACAGACCCACTGAAATCAAGACAATAATCCCATTTTCTGAGTTGATTTCTTTTCTGAAAGGACAGGTTTTTCTTTAGACCTGAACAGATATCATTGCTTATTCAGATTTGAGCAAAAGGGAGAACCAAAGGGTTCAGAGAGATGAAGCACCATTACAAAGACCATCCATCCCACTTTACTCATGAGCTGGCTGCTTATAACTCTCCACATTCAGTGTAATGATTTCTTCTCAGCCAGACACCAAAAATACTGATTGAAACATTTGACACGTTGTATTTTGTCTCATTTTGGTAATTACTTTTATTATCCTTCTTTTTTTTTTTTTTTTTTTTTGTGGTCACTGCACAGAGAACACTTTTGCTTTCCCCATTGTTGCTAAAACTTATGAATTGGCTTGAAAAAAGTTGTTAATCCCCTCCCTAGGTCTTGGCATTGCTCGCTAAGACTGGAAAATCATCACAGAATAGAAATAATATGAGCTGACAAAGAGTTGGACTTGCTTTCCTGCAGCCACCGGGTGCCTGCTGGGACGATCTGGAGCAAAACAAAGTGATGGGAGAAATCCCCTCTTCTGTGATCCCATACTTCCTTATTTTGGGAAAAGTTTTGGCTTGGTTTTTATGCTCAGAGGGCTCACTGGATTGGTTCAGTCAAGGATTTGACGTGGAAAAGAGAAGGCAAAAGTCCACCTGGACTTGGTGGAAGGGCTCAGAGAAGCAGGAGCTGGGTTGGCCAAGCACGGCTCTGATGGAGTGTTGGCCTTCAAGTGGCAGAAGGGAACCAACAGCCTAGCTGGAATGAGACACTTAGGCAAAACTAAGGTGGTTTTCCCTCTCCAAAGGGAAGTTTGGCCCAAATTCTGTGAGCTGGGTTTGTGTTGGAACCTCCAAGGACAACTGGGGGAATTTCCCTGCTTCACCAGTTAATGTAACACCACTGCACAGCCATCTTCCCTTTGGATAATAGGATTTGTGTCCCTATAAAATGAAGCAATACAGAGATTTTCTGAAGGAATCTGAGAGGAGATGATGACCTGCCCTGGCTTTGCATTTTCTTAGATGCCAGCACCCCATCCAACATGTTTTTGCTTTATTAAACCATTCAGCCCAGCATTTGTTGAAGCAGCAAAATGCAATATAGGATTTTGGCCAGACTCTGCAGATCATTGTTTCATTTACAGTAAACCCCTGATTCCATTTTTTTGTCAGGAATAGACATAGCCTGTGGATTATGTGATGCTTTTGGCAGGTTTTTCACGGCCTTTGTTTAAACTCTGCTGAAATGCCGTGCTGGGGAGTGATGTCAAGGCTGCCTGATGGATCCAGCAGACGTGGGGTCCTGTGCAAGCACTGCAAATATCTCTGCAGAAATCCTGGAAGGTTGGGGAAAACCAGGCAAAACTGCTGTGCTTCTGGGGGAAAATCCTGGAAAGGCTCATGTGGGGGTTTATCAGCAAAAACAATCTCTTAGAAATGATCTGGTCGAGCTTAAGAGAGACTTTTTTTTTTTGCCATTAGAAGAGCAAGAACACTTTAATTCTTGTATGTTTACTAATAGAGGAAATTATTTCCATTGGAGAAGGAGGTAAATGCTGTCTGTACTCACTGGAGCAGTTTTATATTCAGTTTGTGGGTTTAGCAGCCAGCTCTGATGCAAAGAAAGGTTAATAGAAATTATCAAGTGCTCTCAATTAACTTTGCCAGATCTCCCTGTGCATCGAGGCCATTTGTGTTTGGCTCCACGGGAGATTTATGTGCTCAGGTTCTTCTTCTACCAAAAAACCGTCTTCAGCTTCCCAGAGGGATCCCACATACGTCCTGCTCCTCATGTGATAAACATCTTGGAAAGTAGTTGGGGAGGTGAGGATTACGAGGCAGACAGTGCTTGCATCCAGCTTTTTCTTCTGGATCCATTTTCTGGACAGAGTTTTGTAGAATCACAGAATGATTTGGGTTGGAAAGAACCTCCAAATTCATCTGGTCCAAACCCCTGCAATGAGCAGGGACATCTTCATCTTCATCAGGTGATTTGAGCCAGAACTTGACTCAGAGAACTTCATAGAATTATGGAATATCCTGTGTTGGAAGGGACCCACAAGGATCATCGAATCCAACTCCTGGCCCTGCACAGACATCCCAACAATCCCACCCTGTCCCTGAGAGTGTTGTCCAAACACTCCTTGAGCTCTGTCAGCTGTGGGGCCGTGACCACTGCCCTGGGGAGCCTGTTCAGTGACCAACCACCCCCTGGGGGAAGGACCTTTTCCTGAGATCCAACCTAAACCTCTCCAGACACAGCTCCAGCCGCTCCCTCAGGTCCTTTCTAACTCTCTGGTTATTTGAAAGAAAGTCTGAAGAAAAGATCCAGCTCTTTTCCAAGAAAAACTGATAGAAATCTGAATGTATTTGCTGTTACTCCATCCCAGGCAGCTTTTGAACGAGCCCTGAGCCCTGTAATCCCTCTCTCAAATATGGGAGGAGAGACAAAACCTGATGTTTTCTTGCTGTCCAGTTGGAAACGGTTCATTTTCCTTCAGCTGCTCTAAGATAACAGCCCAGCAGTGCTGGAGAAGCAATCCCTGCCTGCTTTGGCTCCAGCCCAGCCCTTGCCTGGCTGTTCCTGCCGTGCTCCGCTGGCGTTCCCAGCCGGTCATCCTTCCCTGGGTCGTGGAGCTCTGCCCGTCCAGCCCTTGGCGCTGGTTCCACTCGCGTGTGGCACTGAAATCTTAATTACAGGGACAAAATGCAGATTTAAGACGTAAACTCCTTCAGGCCATATTTGAGAGGGAGAGCAGGACTTGCCCTTCAGCACCAGAAAGCAAAGATCCGCAGCAAGTGACCTGGGAGTGAAACTTCCAAGGGAAAAAGCGAAGGAATAAGGGATGTTCTCTGCTTTGCTCCTCTGCTCCAGTGGGGTTTATCCCTGTTTAGTAGTGGGTCACACCTACTGGAGGAGGAACAGTTGGGTGTAGGCGATGGGGAAGCTGCACCAGGTGTCCTTAGTCATCAGGTTTATCTTTGGAAAACTCCAGTGGTTCCTCCTTGGCGTCAGGAGCCAAGTACCCCCTGCTGGGACCCTCAGTGACAATCGGGCTGATTTGGCCGTGCCCCGGGCATTGGTGCTCCGAGGCAACAAAGGAATTGAGATCAAGCTCTGCTGGGGGGTAATCCCAGACGGGGATGCAGGGAGAGGCAGGGGTTACATTCCCATCCTTGCCAAGTGTGTTCCTCTATGAGAGGATGATTCAGTGTGATCCTTCTGGGCCAGGAGATGAAGGATCCACATCCGCAAGTCTCATCTGTTCTGAAAGCTGAGAAGGAAACGAGGCTGGACACGAGCTGCGGATGGTGAGGTGTGGTGTGGGTAGTTGTTTAAAATCCCCATGTTTGCTGACAAATATGGGACTTGGAAGTGTTTATGCTGTTTAGGGATATTTCATTGGACTGTTTTGATTAGGAGCCATCTGACACCCCTCTGCTCAGTGCCTTGGATAATTAAGATGAGCTGGCTGCGTGTTCGCACATCCCTGAAGTGGGATAAGGGATGGTGTGAGACTCAAGCTCCAAGCTATGCAGTTGAGGGAGAGCAGCCGATGGTCCCATGGTCACAACCTACTGGAAAAGCATCCACACTTTGCCCCCAGAGACGAAAATTTTCAAATCACAGATTTTGGTGGATGCAGAGGAGTAGGAACCAAGTGTGAAATCTTGCTATGGATTTCTGGATGAACCAGGGGATTATGTTTTTCCCCATTTGATTCTAAAAGGTCAAATCAGACTGTGGGAACTGGAGGCTCCGGAGTTGTCCTGGGCACTCATGAGATGAACTTCGAGGTGTTGACACTGGATTTCCAATGACATAAAAACCTTGCTGGGTGACATCAGATACAGGTGGCTTGATGTCTTCTGCTTTCCACAACAACAAGTTCTTGTTAGTTGGTGCTTCAGAAGTCAATTCTATAGGAATGCCCTGGAGTTCCTCAGGGAGAGTCCCAGGGTGGTGTTTTTGGAAGAAATAGATTTTTGTACAGAACAACATGTTGTGATGGTTTGTGGGATTCCTGGAGTTCCACTGGTCCCTTTGCATTTCCTCTTCACACTAATTCCTCTTCATACTAATTGACACTCTAAAGCCTATGGGGAATAAGTGGCCCGTCGGGTCTGTGGGGTCTCTGGGGCCTATGGGGCCTGTAAGGCCTGTGGGGTCTATGGGGCATGGTGGCTTGTGGGGCTTATGGGATCTGTGTGTCCTGTGGAGTCTGTGGGGCCTAATTCCTGGATTAAATAATAAGTCAAAGTATATCCAATCAGAGAACTGTTTTAGTTGGAAAAGACCTCTGAGTCCACTGAGTCCAATGATTAAACCACAAAGTTTCCCATTTTCATAGATTGTTTCCCTGTGATAAAAATGTGGCCTTGGGTGGCCTCAGGAATGTGGGGTTTGGTCTTCATCAGAGATGTTCTGAGCAGCTCTGGGGTCTGCATGGAGTCCTTCAGGGAGGAGAGACTTCAGTGCAGCTTCTCAAGCAATGTCATCTCTGTACCAACCCATATCCACAAGTTCTGGGCCCCAAGATTTTCACCCAGAAGAACAATTTCTTTTTTTGGTCGTGAGAATTTAGCAAAGATTGGTCAGGATCCAAAACTGATTTATCCTGGCAGAGAGGGCACCTGCTGAGTTCCTCCAGGGTGTGTCAAAATGAAAGGGGCTGGAAACTGGCTGGAAAAGAGGCCTTTTCCCAAAATTTGCAGGTACCACTTCATTTGTGGGCACTGCTGACTTGTTGACTGCAGTGTCTGTTTACACAACTGAGTTTTGTTCTGCAAGCCAATTCCTGTGAGGGCTGATTAGGGATTGTCACCTCACCAGGGAACTTTGGGGAGTAAATCTCAGGTGCTTTTCCAAAGGTTTCTTGCTCCTCCTAATTCCTCTCCACCCTGAAAAGCACCCAAAACCCCCCCCAAACATTTGGTTATCTCTTAAACTGATGATGCTGTTTGGTTGATTATAGAATAATTTGTGTGATTTTGTCTTGACAGTGCTAGAAAGGGAACTTTTTTACCAACAAAAAGTGTAGGAGGGAGGAGCTGCAGCAGGAAGGAAGGAAACCAGTGGGAACTGCTGGAAGTGCAGGAAATCAGGTTTCTTTGGACACCACAGTGTCTGGTTTCTGATGCTGAGTTGTCTCCTCCCAATGGCTGCCTTGTTCTTATCCATTGACCTTAACTCTGCAAGGGCTGCCAAGTGTTTTCTTTTTTTTTTTTAAAAATTCCACTTGTAAATTTTAAATTTGAAAACCTTTATGCAGAACTTTAGGTTTTTTAACTTGAAAGGTATTCTCTTTTTTTAAAAAAAAAAAACTGAGTTTTAAAATAAATGATTCTTGAAACAATCCTTAACATCAGTATTTTTGTTTTAGGTGAAGGAAGAGATGCTGTTTGAAGCCCTGGTGACCAGGAAGACAGTGACAGTGGGGGAGAAGCTGATCTTGCCATACAAACTAGCAGAGGTCAGTACACGATGTTGATTCTTCAAAAAGCAACTCATTGCTTTAAGTTGTACACTTGGAGTTTTCTTTCAGGTTTTTTATTTATTTAGGTGAAAATAACGTGGGGATGAATTTAGAAAAGGATTGGTTTCCCTTCTGTGCTGCTCCTGGAAGATTTGCACTTTACTCTGATGGGTTTGGAGTGGTTTAATGACCTGGGGCTGTGTAAGAGTTCTTCAAAGCACAGTTGGGTGTTGCTGAGTGTCTCTGATTAATCTCCACGTGTCATTCCTTGAGCTGCAGCACCGATTCATCCCACAGCAGAGAGGGGGGATCCAAGATCCCCAGGACATTTTTCCTGGGTTCCAAAGCCTACCTTAGTGCTGGTTCCTATGTGGCAGGAGCAGGGGTCTCCATAGGAGACTCCCATTGGCTTTCTCTCAGACCCTCACAACCTTCTGTGGGGCTTTGGAGCAGCCACAGCCCCACCAGCTGCTCCCAGACTCAGGGGCAGTTACGTGTGATCAAAATAGGATTGTCAGGAATTTTGGATTATTCACAGAAACACCTCTTTTTCCTTTTACATTCCCCAGATTACACAAATTCTGTTCTGCTGAGCTCCTTGTTTTGCCTCTCCTGTTCTCCTGCCCCCCAGTTTAAGGCCGTTGAGCACTCGCAACTCTTGGTCCTTCCCTTCCCCCTTGTTGTAGCTCCCTGTTAGAATTTGCAACGTCTTGAGTAGTGTCTGGGAGAGCAGCCTGTTGTGTTGCAAAGAACTCAACACATGGTGTGTCGTCCGGGGTCAGCTGGAGATATTTTGACTCCTTTTTACAGGAAAAAAGATTTAAAAAGTATCTTTTCTCCCCTTTGGAGATTTTGTGTTTCAGCTCAGCAACTGTTACCAGCTTTTATCTTTAAAAGGTAATTGTTGCCTTTGTGCAAGGCTTGAATCTCCCCTAACAAAGGGCACACAGAGGCTTTAGCAGTGTCTTTGTGATGGATATTTAGTGGATGTGGTGTTCCTGCTTTTCTTTTCCTGTATCTTGGGCACAGACTTTGAAAAAATGGCTAGAAAAGTGTAGAACTCTATGACCACCCTTCTGCTGGAGGTTACTTAGAGTCATAGAATGGCCTGGGTTTGAAGGGACCTTAAAGATCATCTCATTCCATCCCCTGCCGTGGGCAGGGACACCTTCCACTATCCCAGGTTCCTCCAAGCCCCGTCCAGCCTGGCATTCAACACTTCCAGGGATGGGGCAGCCACAGCTTCTCTGGGCAACCTGTGCCAGGACCTCACCCCCCTCACAGGGAATTCCTTCCCAATATCCCTCTGGCAGTGGGAAACCATTCCCCCTTGTCCTGTCCCTCCAAGCCCTTGTCAATAGTCTCTCTCCATCCTGTCAACTCCCTTCAGGTCCTGGAAGGCCACAATTCAGTCACCCCAAAGCCTTCTCTTTTCCGGGTTGAACAATCGCAATTCTCTCAGCCTCTCCTCCCAGCAGAGCTGCTCCCTCTGATCTTGGTGCCTCCTCTGGACTCCCTCCAACAGCTCCGCCTCCTTCTGCTGTTGGACTCCAGGGCTGGAGGCAGCTCTGCAGGGGGGTCTCACCTGAGGGGGCAGAGGGGCAGAATCCCCCCCTCCCCTGCTGCCCAACGGCTGCTTTGGATTGGAACAGCTGCAAACAGTCTTACCTTGCTGCTCTTTCTGTTGAGATCAAAGAACCTTCTTGAGACTGAAAATGGCTGATCATGAGTTCCTCAACTGCTATTTAGAATGTTTCTGGCATTGTCACTGCTCACAAATGTCATGTGTTCACTTAGAGAGCTTTGTCACCAGTAGTATCCAGTCGAAGAAATGAAAGATCAGGGTGTGTTGTGGTGGGAGAAGCACCAGGCTCCCTTGGGAAATGTTGGTGGAATCTCTGTGATGAAATCATTTTGTAAGAAGCTGTGAATTGTGTTGAGAGATGGGCACCACCCCTGCTTTGTATTCACCTCCTTCCAATACCAGCATCCTGACCACCAAATTTTAGCCCCGGGGAGTAGGAGAGGGGACTTAAATTCAGATCCATCTCAGTCAGGAAGGAAGAGTGGGATTCATCTGGGACTTTACAAAGACTACTGATGTCTGATAATCCCCACTCATGACTCATTGGGCTGTTGGAAACCAATGGGCTGGTTATTCTTCCTGTGTGTTTAACAAAAGAGCATTAGAGTTGGCTCAAAGGGATGGAAGGACTGCGGTTCTGAGGGTTTTCAGACATGACTGTCCCATCACAACCTCTGTACCTCACAGACAGCTGCCTTTCCTGGTGTATTGAGCTGCTTCTTTATTTTTCAGATGCTGGAGGGTTTTTTCACAGCTTGATGCACTGAAAATTTCAGGAGATTTTGTCTGGATGACTGTACTGCAGTGGCTCTCAGAAAAAGGGCTGTGAAAGTGTCCCTTGGACATATCCTTGCTTGTTTACACCATCAAGAAGAGCACGTTGGATCCACCAATCTTCAGGTGGTAGAGAGGTGGTGGCTGCCCCACCCCTGGAAGTGTCCAAGGCCAGGTTGCACGAGGCTTGGAGCAACCTGGGCTAGTAGAAGGTGTCCCTGCCCATGGCAGGGGGTGAAACAGGACAAGCCTAAATGTTCCTCCCAACCCACACCAGCCTGGGATTCCATGTAGAAAGCCTTAAGGCCTTGGGTTTGGGATGGGGTTTTCAGCTTTGATGAGATTCCTCTGTGCATCTGCTCCACACCAGAGTGTTTCACATTCTGTGCTGGGCACAGGGGCTGAGATTTGCTGACCCCTGTCCTCAGAATTGGAGTACATGTGGACGACAACTCCAAGTAGGAAAGCTTCCCATGGAATGGTTAATGTGAGTGTGGTCATTCCATGCTCCCAGCCTGGCTCCTGAGTCATCTGCACCCTCAGGGTCCTGCTGTCACAGTTGTCACCCCCCTCTTAGTAGTGTTGAGTGGGCAGAGGAGATGCAGTTGGCCTGGAGGAATCCTTTCCTTTGGGGTTTTGGAGGGTCAGAGCTGAGACTGGACTTTTACTGTACTTTTCCCCTTTCCCGAGCCATAGCCCCCGGCACCCAGAGAAGCTTCTCTGTGGGATTTGCAGTGATGTCACATTCCTGGCTGGCTGCTCCTCACTGTCTTGTTGTTGTGCTCTGATTGAAACAGGGGCCTGTGGTTTGGGGCTTTTTTTTTTTTTTTTGGAAACAGTGGTTTGAGGACTTGGCAACTCATTTGAAACGTTCTCCTTCCTGGCAGTTGTGAATTGACACCAGACTCTTCTCCTGGGTTTGCTTTGCTCATCTTTTCAATATTTAGGTAAAACTAAATGTTTTATTCTGGTACGTTTTGGTGCCTGGGTAGAAGTGGTTGGGCAAAGTGTCCTTGTGAGGAATCACTTGCAGACAGACCTCAGAGAATCCCAGACTGGTTTGAGTTGGGAGGGACCTTAAAGCTCATCCCATCCCACCCCCTGCCAGGGGCAGGGACACCTTCCACTATCCCAGGTTGCTCCAAATCCCATCCAACTTAGCCTTCAACACTTCCAGGGATGGGGCAGCCACAGATCCTCTGGGCAGCCTGTGCCTCACCACTCTCACAGGAAAGAATTTCTTCCCAATATCCAAACTAAATCTACCCTCTTTCAACTTAAAACCATTCCCCCTTGTCCTGTCCCTCCAGGCCCTTTATTGATATTGTTCTTTTTCACTTATGACTTTTCTTGATGGATTTGGACTCATGTTGGGCTTTGCCTCCAGGACTAACATGCTGGTTTTGAGTTGTGCAGAAATATTGACTTTGTCAGCTCTGTGTTTCTGTTACCAAGTCAGGACTTTTCGTAGTCTTGCCTACATAAAACTTTTCTGCTGTGTGATCCAAGGAGTGGATCACTTCAGGCCATTCCAGTGCCTAAAGGGGGCTTACAGGAAGGCTGGAGAGGGACTTTTCACAAGGACAGAACTCCAGGAAAGCAAAACCAGTGCCTCCTGTGTGCCAGCACTTGCTGGTGCCATCATGTTCAGCTGAGCAAGTTCCTCCCGACACAACTAAGGTTTCATTTTACTGTATCTCACCCAGGAAGGTATGAGGTGTGTGGGGGCAGCACCTACTCGAGCAGGGTCACAGGGAGGAGCAGATAAATGGTTGTGAACTGAACTCCCATTTTAAGGTGCCATCTATTGCTTCTTGCTGGGTAGTCAGTGCCCATCCTTGGGATATTCCCAGGATTATGGAAGGAGCATGTGGTTCTTCAGGAAGACCCTGCAAAGGGTAATATGCCAACAGGTTTTTTAAATCATCAGTAAACCTTTAAGAGGTGGTGTCTCACCGTGGTGTTAATGTTTGAGGACGCTCCCCTGTCGCTGCTGCAATTTCAGAAATGAAGGGGAAGGCAGTCAAGGAGAGTCCTGCTTCTGAAGGGAAACAACACTGCTCTCCAGGCTGTGGCACCGATGACAAGCATGGGCTTGATTGTAGCTCTCCAGCTGCATCTCCAGCGCCTCCGAAATTCCAATGAGCAAGAGCAGAACATCCATAAATAACGCTTCTCTTTACCTCTGGCAGCTGCCTCTTATCTCCTGAGCCATGCTGGCTCATCTGCCCCAGAGCTGCTCCTGCAACCATTCATTTTCCCTTTTATAGCAGCTGGATGGGGTTTTAATGCAGTGTCTGAGCCGCCGGCGCAGTTTGGGCGGGAGCGAAGGTTGAGGAGCTTTGGGCTGTAGATAAACTGAGGGAAAGGCTGCACAGACATGAAAGGCGGCACTTGTGTTCTCAGGGCTTGGGTCGGTGTCCAAAACAGCTGCCACTGTCTTTATCAGGAGTGAGATGGTGGATTAATGGAGCCAGGAGCAGTCCATGGGTTTCCAGAGAAATCCCAGTGGAGTGTTTGGGAACAGCGAGCTGGACAAGTCCACTTATTTAGCAAATCAAATGCAGTGAGAAGGACCTTTGGAAAAGGCTGCGGAAGCATTAGAGCCATCAGTGGTATGAGGGATGACTGGACAGTTTGGATTAAGATCTGCCCTAAACACTGGGCATCTCTGCAGCCACAGTCACCTTCTCCCTAATAATGTAAAATATAGCAGGCACATGGGTGAAATTGGGGAAAATGGGATTTTAACGGCTGTAAATAACGCCCACTGTGGGTTGCTGTTGTCCTTCTCCAAGTGCCCCCCAACTCCAGACTCTGGGCTTTTTTTTCATGTGTTACTCCTTTTAAGTTCTAGAGAGGTAGGGAAGTTTCATAAGCCCCAATTCAAGTATTCAGAAGAAAAACCCCAGATAAATACCAAGTGCCTCGACTGATGGTTGGTAGGAAACATGCAGACAACAGGGGAGCAGAGCATTGGATCGAATCTTGGTAGAAACCTTGGGGGTTGTTAAAAATCTTTATCTTACCTGTAGTCTGAGCACCCTCTTAATCTGTGTGAGGATCTGCCCTCCTGGGCCACGTCTGTCTTCCTGCTTCTAAATAATTCAAGGAATTCCGGTTTTTTCCCTCTCTGCCGAAGGGCTCCAAGGCCATGAGTTTATGCCTTGACTCACAGTCATTTACCTCTCTCAAATCCAGTCTTGCTTGGTGGTTCCATTCCCCCTTTCCATCATGCTGGAGAAGAGTCCTGTGTCCGAGCTCCTCAGCCATCCCCACCCTGTTTCCATCCCTTCTGTTCCCTTTATCAGCCTGGTTTCCGTCACCTACTTCTCTGTTTTTCACCATGAGGTGGTTTTAATCTAGGCCTTCCCTGGTTACCAGTTTGTAACCAAGGAAGGGGCAGTGTTCCCAGTATTCCATACGATTTTTATGTAAATCGTGGTATAAATAAGAGGGGAGAAGCGGCCTTCGCTCTCTTCTCTTCTGCCAAAGTTCGGGAACAGTGAATCCCTGCATTGGTCTCGCTTATCTAAGGCTGAGGCCTGCAGCATCCACTAACCTGCCACGTGGAAGCTTGGAGAGTGCTGGCAGTGTCTGCCAATCCTGCTTTCTAAGGGACGTGGTGAGATTTGTTTTACTAGTTATTTTACTAGTTCTCGGGTTTGATTGTGCGTATCTATTCAGTGTCCCTTTTTGTTTCCTTTTGTCCCTTTTTTCCCCTTTTCCTATCCCTTCGGGGGGTGTTTGGATTCCCATTTGCTGTGTACATAGCATCTTAACTGTAATATACATAAAATATATTTTTTTTATATAACTAGCTTGATTTTCGGGTTCTTCAATTTGCATAGTTTTTTTCCTTTGCCCTGGGGGAAATAGAAAGGAGGGAAGAGAGGGGCTGCTACTGGGGGGTTGGGCATTTGGCAGGGAGCCAAGTCCGAACCATCATACACCAGTTTCTGCATTTTTTCCATTTTCTTCATCTGATGAGGAAAAACTCATTATCAAAGTAAATACATCTGTTAGTGAACCCTCTTTTACATTCCTCCAGAAAAAAGAAGATTGTTTCCGTGATGTTTTCAATATAACTGTGTTGGTATTTTCTTGCTAAAATACTTTTTAACAGATCCTTATAATTTTCAGCCGTTTGTGCTCAGGGACATTTTATCCCTAAGGGTTAGTTAACGAATTAATTCACACTTCCAGCAGAAATCTGATGGGAAATTGCACAACAGAAGGGAAATAAAAGATGTGAGACAACTTCTTGGGCAACAACTGACCTGATTCTTCTGTTCCTTTAATTTTGGAAAGCTGTTGGGAGCTGGGTATTTGATGTGATGAGTGTCACTATAAACAAGCCTTGTATTTAACTTACTGTTTGTTCATAATTGTAAGTGGAAAATGGGTATCTCAAATCCCAAAGGAACTGAAGGAACTAAGGTGTGTGTCCGGTTAGAAGCAGATGTTGGGCAGCAGCCCTGAAACCCCCCCATGTCTCCTGTGCTGATCCCACAGCATGGGCAGCAGGTGAGAACGAGATTCTGCCCCCTCAGGTGAGACCCCCCTGCAGAGCTGCCTCCAGCTCTGGGGTCCAACAGCAGAAGGATTTGGAGCTGCTGGAGCGAGTCCAGAGGAGGCCACGGAGCTGCTCCAAGAGCTGAAGCCCCTCTGCTCTGGAGCCAGGCTGGGAGAGCTGGGGGTGTTCAGCTGGAGAAGAGAAGCTCCGGGGAGACCTGAAAGCCCCTTCCAGAGCCTAAAGGGGCTCCAGGGGAGCTGGAGAGGAACTTGAAACAAGGGATGTAGGGACAGGCCTCCAAGGGGAATGGCCTTCCTCTGCCAGAGGGCAGGGTTAGATGGGACATTGTGAAGGAATTGTTGGGTGTGAGGGTGGTGAGGCCCTGGCACAGGTTGTCCAGAGAAGCTGTGGCTGCCCCATCCCTGCAAGTGTCCAAGGCCAGGTCGGACGGGGCTTGGAGCAACCTGGTCTAGTGGAAGGTGTCCCTGCCCATGGCAGGCAGGGAAATAAGATGATCTTGAAAGTCCCTTCCAGCCTAAACCGTGCTGGAATCCTGGGATCATATCCGTGTTTAGGTGGCTGGGTGCTCTTTAGCAGCTGACTCTCCGTGCAGGTGGTCACATGGCTGTGGAAGGATCATCAAACTCTTCCATGAGCAGAGCACCCAAACTGCCACTGAATCTGTGAAAGGCTTTTTATTCTGCATAAACAGGTGCAGCTGCAGGTCCATGTGGAATCACCCTGTGACTAGGTAGGAAAGCTGCTGCAGCTCAGGTGAGATTTGCAAACCCAGATATTCATTCAGGCTCCTGAAAATCTGGGGTGTGCAGAAACAAACAGGGGGTGACGAACATTAATCTGTGTTTTTAGTGGGACAGGAAGGCAGGAGGAGACAGTCCAGGTCTCCTGCCAGCCTTTGCTTTCCTTGTCCTTTCATTGTCCCTGGATCTGTGCTGGCTCAGCTGACCCAGAGAAAGTTCTTGGAATGTGAGGAGAGTTGGGTTTGTGTCCTTTGGGAGAAGGGGAGAGGAGAGAACCTTTGCCCAGGAGCAGTGGGGTGGGCACATCTGTCCCTTCTGGTACCACAAAACCATTCAATGCCATTTTTTCATGTCACCAAGTGTCCCTTCACCCCGACCTTCTTTACCTGGGATGAGTTTTTCCCAAGGAACACAAAACACTTGGCACATCCAGGAATAACCACCACAGGATGGTTATTTGGGGTGTTTGGGGCTTCAGATCAGGGAGAACATTGAATTTTCCACATAAACATTTACTTTTCAGCACATTCACAGTTAATTGGCAGAGACACAAGATAGAGAAGCCAAGCAGAGCAGAGCATAATGAAAGGAAAAAAGTGTTTCATTACAGAAAAGAGCTGATGTTTCATTCTCTTACATCCTTGTAGTGGGACTATCTGATGCCTTTTAAGGGATCAGACCATTATGAGACCATTATAAGGGAAAAGGAATGGAGTTCCAAGGCTAAATGGCATAACATTGCCTAAGATGTTAAAAAAAAACAACAAAGGGAGAGATCACAGTTGCAACTAATCCCAAACCTGAAAATATTAGAGGAGAAAAAATGAGAACGAGACAAAATAATTAATAGCGTGAAGAAAGTGGGATGAAAATTGTCAGTCCTGAAGCACGAGGGCATTTAATGGAATAGAAAGTGGCAAAACTGCTGGAAGCACCTACTTATCCCAAAGCCCATTAGCTTGGGAGACTCATTGTCACCACGGGTTATTATGTGAGGAGCTCAGCAGGATCCCTTTGAAGAGCTACTGTTGATGAGTGTGCTCGGAATTAACAGAAAAATAGTCAGGGAATAAAACTGAAACCTCACGAAGCTTTGAAGAGGCAAACAAGCTTCTCAGGGCAACCTGAGAGGGTAGAACTTCAAAAGAAACCTTTTTGTGGGATGAGGTTTCTCGTTTTGCCCTGTGCCTGGTGATGCAATAGGGATGAGATGAGTAGTGGTTTTGTCACTGGTGTCCTACATGCATTCCTGCATGGAATTCCTGCATGGAATGCAGCATCCTTTCATCAACGTGCAGGCGTTTTTTATCCTGTTTTCATGATTTTTTCACTTTACTGTATGATTCTCTGCCCTGACATTCCCACAAAGTGATGTGTGGGAGGTGGTCTGGGATCTGGTCTAACAGTTGATTTCTGAGGATCTCCCAAACCTGCTGATCTTCATAGAATCCCAGAGTGGGTTGGGTTGGAAGGGACCTTTCAACCCATCTCGTTCCACCCCCTTCCACTATCCCAGGTTGCTCCAAACCCTGTCCAGCCTGGCCTTGGACGTTTCCACGAATGGGGCAGCCATATCCTCATATACCAAAGTTGTTCTTGTCAGTCATGTGTCCTGTGCCATCGTGGAAAATCCTGGGTGTTAACTGTGTTCCTGGTATTTATTTGGCACTAATGCCTGGAAAAAACAAGGAAGACATTGGGATTTCAGGATTCCTAACAAAGTCCAAAATCAGGACTTCAGGAAGGGAAATACTGGCTTTCCATGACCTACTCTACCTGGAATCAACCTCCTGCTCCAGCTGCCTTCCCATCCTTAAATCCATTCTCAACCCTTTAAAAGATTCTTTTAATTACATCTGGTTACTGAAAAGGCACTTTAATTTCACTGAGATGTTTTAGTTACTGAAATTTCTAAGATCATGCGAAAAGTTTTCAAGGAATGAAAACAAACCACTCCTGGGTTACTGAGTCAGCTCTTCCCACGTGGGATGTCATTTTGGTACAGTTGCTTGGAATATGGGGTTTTTTGTGTACAATCCCATCCTGATTAAGTTTAGGTTGACTTTTTTTTTTCTCAACCTGAGGCTGTTTGTCAGTGGCTGAAGGAGGAGGAGGTGCAGGAGCTCTGTGGCTAGGCAGGGTGTGCTGCACAGCCCTGGCCTCTCCAGCGGTGACAGCTGAGGTGTGATGGGAAATAATTCCCCTTTGAGGAAGTTTGCCAAAAAAAAAAAAGGGTAAAAATAGCCTGTACTGATGACGCTGATGCACTGGCAGAACAAGTTTTTCTGCGATGTCCCTCTGCTTGGGAAGGGCCAGTAGAAAGGCAGGACTTTGCTTACAGAAGTTCGAGTGCTATTTTTGGTGGTGCCTTGGATGCCTCGTTGGGGCTGGCGGTGTGTTGTGCCTGTAAAGTACTGAGCAAATTGCTCTAAAGGGGCCTCCAGGTTCCCCCTCACATCAGGTCACACAACAACTTGTCCTACTACTGTGTAACTTATTAACTGATTTATGTCCCGGGTTCCCTCTGAAAACATGGCCTGGACCACAGCTCAGTTGGTGCTGTTGGTACAACTGGCTCTGGATGCACAAGGGTGGAGGAAAACTCTTTTTTGTCACCTTGGACCCTTCCAACTTGGCTGCCTACTGGGTCTGAACTTCTGCAGCTCTGTGGTGGGCTCAGGATTGCACCCTTTCAGTGGGGGTGATCCCCATGTCTCTCCTCTCATCCTCTCCTCTCCTCAGAGGGAACCACAGTCTTGTTTTCTGAAAGAGAGGGCGGGTGTTTTCTTTCCTTTTCTCTTTTAATCTGTCACAGGTGCCATTTTCTAACCCCTCTGCTCAAATCCAAAGGCTGTGACTGAAATCTTTTTAGGAGGATGATGTCTGGAGCCAGGTGACTCCACAGCTGAGAGTTGGGGAAAATTGCTAAAGAGATTTGTGTTGGTTCCCTTTGCTCTTGACTGTGACTTGGGGGCTGTTTGTGAAAAGCGTAACCACAGCAGATCAGACAGTCAGTTGCAGGAGAACAATGTTAGGGACTTCAAATGAGGTCTGAACATAACTAGGAGGCTCTAGGGATGGAATTGGGGTCTCCCACCTGTCCTTTTCCAAACCTGCACAGCCACCAGTGAGACGCAACAGGTGTGTCTTCAACACACTCACACAAGACGTTCTCCTTTGAGGTTTTCCACTTTATTTTCCTAATTTCCATCCATATGACAGGAGGATGAGTTAGGAGAAGGCAGTTGCGGGAGCACACTGACACTTCCCATGTTATTCCTCAGGAATTATATTAGTACAAGCCATTTCATTAGGATTGTATGTGAAATAGCATGAGGATCATGGAATCACAGCATGGTTTGGGTAGGAAGAGACCTTCAAGAAATCTAATTCTACCCCTTGCCATGGACAGGGACACCTTCCACTATCCCAGGTTGCTCCAAGCCCCATCCAACGTGACCTTGGACACTTGCAGGGATGGGGCTGCCACAGCTTCTCTGGACAACCTGGGCCAGGACCCCACCACCCTCACAGTCAACAATTCCTTCCCAATATCCCATCTAACTGGCAATGGGATCCCCTCTGGCAGTGGGAAGCCATTCTCCCCTGTCCTGTCCCTACATCCCTTGTCCCAAATCCCTCTCCAGCATTCTTGGAGCCCTAAAGAGGTCCCAGAAGGGGCTCTAAGTTCTCCTGGAGCTTCTCTTCTCCAGCTGAACACCCCCAGCTCTCCCAACCTGGTTCCAGAGCAGAGGGGTTCCAGCCCTTGGAGCAGCTCCGTGGCCTCCTCTGGGCTCTCTCCAGCAGCTCCACGTTCGTGTGCTGTTGTTCCCCAGAGCTGGAGGCAGCTCTGCAGGTGAGGTCTCACCTGAGGGGGGAGAGGGGCAGAATCCCCCCTCCCCTGGTCACCCCTTGGCCAGCAGGATGGACACATGGTGAACATATTCAAACTGGTTTTAGTTATATTTTTTAAAATGATTAACTTTTTTTTATAATTAGTGATTAGTGGTTTGTCTTCTCCTAGGATAGCAGGTAAACAAAGCTCTGAAGGACTCAGTTGTCAGCCTGGATATATTGACACAGGAAGGTTGTCATTCAATAAATGCATCGATTTGACTCGTCCTGTTGCGGTTTTTTGGGAAGGGTGTTGGCAGGGTTAGGGAAATCCCCTAAAAGTACCTCTGAGTAATGGAGAGGAACCTTTGTCCAAGCAGGTGATTGTAAAGATACCAGGAACTCAGTCCCAGGTAGGTGGTCATGGAAGGCACTGGGAAGTGGGTCCTGGAGAAGGGAAAGCACAAGGAGGTGTTTGATACCTAAAGTTGGAAACTGATACCAAAACCCCCCTGTGAATCTGAGAACGTTATAACCGGTGTGGTGACAAAATCCGTGTTTGGGTGTCGTGTTGGGGCACGACATGGCATCATCTGGGAGTGACATTCCAGGCTATTTTTTTCTCATTGGAAAATCCACCCGTAAGTTCTGGAAAACATCATCGTCACTTGCATCTCTTGGATGAAATCCATTGGCAGGACACCCCTACTGCCTCCCGGCTCCAGGGGGAGAGGGGAAGGTTTGTGCCAGGATGTGGCAGGAGCCAGGGATAGTGCAGGACTTTGGGGTTTTGTTGGTTTTTAAAATCTAGAGTTTGCAGGTACATTTGTAGAAGCAAAGCATCAAAATGAGCCTTTGCAGGAAAGTTTGTACTGTTTTTAAATGAACTTTTCCTCTTTTTTTCTTGCTGTTAGAAATGAAAACCTGTATTTTTTGCCCCTCTTCTTTCACTGATGCTTCTAAAACTACTTTTCCTCCTCCTTTAATCGAACGTAAAAATCATTATAGAACTTTGTTGCAGGCTGAGTGGTGAGTTAAGGGTTGGATCTCTCCTAGGGAAAGCACCCAGGGGAATGACAGGATTTGAATATGATGTGAAGATAAAATACAAGTGTGGAAAATGACATCACCCTTCCCCAGCCCGAGCATGATATAACGCTCTTGAATGCCAAGACAGGGATTAAGCCAGAATCTGATATCCTGCAAGAGCACTTTCCTCTGGGTGTTAAGCCTCTGTTTAAAGAAAAAAACACCCTAATCCTGCTTGTCTCAGCCCATGTCCCATGAGCCAGAGGAGAACCACAAAAGCTACTCAGTCCATTGCTGTGGATCAAACTGACTGTGACACGTTCAGGCACAGATGGGAAGGGAGTGGGACAGCAGGAACCCACAGTTCTCCATGTGCACACACTTGGGGGACTTGGGACCCACTCGATGGAATGAACCTGGTGGGAGAACAATTTTGGTTGATGAAAAACTCACCGAGATCCATCCACGGGCACTCACGACCCCAAAACCAACCACACCCTGGGCTGGTCCCACAGCGTGGGCAAGGGGGAATGGCTTCCCACTGTTGGAGGGCAGGGTTAGATGGGATATGGGAAAGGAATTGTTGGCTGTGAGGGTGGTGAGGCCCTGGCCCAGGTTAGCCAGAAAAGCTGTGGCTGCCCCATCCCTGGAAGTGTCCAAGGCCAGGTTGGATGGGGCTTGGAGCAACCTGGGATAGTGGGAGGTGTCCCTGCCCATGGCAAGGGGGGAACTGGATGAGCTGTAACATCCCTTCCCACCCAACCCACTCTGATCCTGTAAGTGAGGCACTAAAACCTGCAATAGGACCAGTAGATGGATTTAGACTTTGCCTAATTCAAGCCACGTAGTGGTTTTTGTCTCCTTTTTCTCCGACCCGGCAGTGTTCTCTCAGCTTTGATGATGAGCTGTAGATGTGGTGGCAGGTTTTGTTTGTGGTGCTACTCTCCTTCCTCACCATCCCCCTCATTTTCTGCTCCTTCCCTAATTTAGCTCTCGCAGTGTCTCTCCCTTCCTTAGACACTGCTCCATTTCAGAACAGCAGTGACAGTCCCAACAAACCACCCTCAGCTCTGTTCCTCTCCCTACAACTACAAAGCCAGGCTGGAACCACCTTCCCTATGTGGTTTATTCCAACCCCTGTGGAGCAATAACAGTGTCAGAGAGAAAAATGAGATTTTTGTAGTATTTTCGTCCATGTGGTCACCACTCCTCCGAATGAGCCCTTCAGTAGTATCTGGCACCCCTAAACTCTACTCAAATCAAAGTGTATTTTGAATCTACTTTATTTAATCACTTAATTAATGATGATCATTATCACCATTGTGCCTTGGTGGACTGTTGCCAACTGACTGCACATCCAAGGCTTACTGGGAATGAGGGGTTGGATTCTCTTCCTGGTCATTAGATCCCTTTAGGAGATCCAAGAGCTTGAATTGCTCTTGGTTTTGCTTGTTCTAATCTCAGAAAATTCCTCTTCACACTGGCCAAGCTTTGCTAATACCTGTATCTTTAAAAAAAGACGTAAATGTGGATTTTTTTTTTAGAGTAAAAACTGTTGTCTTTCATTTTTTACTCCTACGTGCAGCATACTTTTTGGCGAATAGATAGTTTGAGGCAAAGAAGAAAACAAATACACTTTTTTCCTGATTTTTCCCCCTATTTGGAAATTAAATATAGCACTTCAACCCACAGAAGCGATGGAAGGAGGGAGATTTTCAGCTGAAAATCTTAGGTAAATACCATGGCAAAATTCAGTAGGTATTAATATGTGGTTTTGTCCTCTGAGTCATCTTGGAATGAGACATTTGTGTTCCAGTAAGTACAGATGTAATTATGAAGCTAAATTTCACCTTCGAGATTAAATGGGGGGGGAAATGGGAGTGGCTGATAAGGATTTTAAAGCAGCCATCAAATGTTAAGGAAAATCAACCCTGTGTGTGATAATCACTCCCTAAATTATTTCTGTGGCAGGGTATCAACAGGTTCCTGGGCTTTAGTGCCAAATCCCTGGGAGCAGAAATGCCAACTGATTCCTAGGGGAACGCATTAAAAATGTATTTCATGTCTTAAAAGGAAAGCAAACAAATAAGGCTCCCAGAGAGCCGCTGAAAATCCATATCCAGATTGAGGGTTTTGGAGGGATTTCCTGAAGAGTAAGAATTTTAGTGCTGCCTTTTTCTTCCCTGAATATTTCATTGGAAGCACCTTTCACCCTTGTATAGAAATTGTAGGAAGCCCATCGAAGGCTCTAAAGGAAAAGGGGATATTTCCTCTCTTCCTGTGCTCAGATCTGATTTCCTGGAGGGAAGAGTGATTTCTGTTTCTGCTCCATGGAAGCAGGAAAGGTATTTTGTGGTGCCTTGACTTGACTTAAATCACTGAACTAATTCTGTTTTTATGTTTTGCACCAAGTCTTGCAAATTCCACACCTGGTAAGTTTCTGACCAGCCTGGAATTACTGGGATTAATTGTGAAGTGTGAGTTGATAGGGGTCTGAAAGGAGAATTGTTGCTTGTCTTCCTCCTGGAGGGCAGGAAACACCGGCACACAGGGCTTCATTCCAGAGGAGCTGCTGGGTCATCAGGAGAGAAAGAGTCCATAGATGGTTCCTGTGGCTGTTTAACAGCTGGATTTTTGGAGCTATTGCAGGTTCTCCTTGGAAAAATTACATGGAGAGTTGCTTGTAAAGGCAGATTTTTTAGAACGGGTGGGAGTTTTGCATTTGTAGGGAATGCTGGCGATGGGTTTACCCAGTGTGAACAAGTAATGGGGGTAACATCCCTCATGAGGTACACACACAGAATCTCCAGGGAAAAGGCTGGGAAACTGGAGGAAGAAAAGGCCAACAAGTCTTGTGGAGTTGACAGCAAATCACCAAGTCATCTGCTGGGCTAAAACAAGGCAGCAGGTCAGGTTGTCTTCTAACAAATCTTCTCTTCTATATCCAAGGAATTTTCCGGTCCCAAACCTTCCCTTCTCAAATACCCATAGCTTATAGAAAATCTGGAGTGGGTGCATTGGCCTTGCTCCCATATCTGTGTTGTCCCCTAGTGAAAAATTGGGATTTAACAGCCTTACGTTGACTGAGAAATGCTGAAGTCTGGTCACGTTGCCCGGTGGAGTCGCTCAACACGTCGTTATGGCTGTGCCCAGATTTGCATAACGCTGGGAGATGGGATAAGGGTTGTCAGAGCTAATAACCTCCCCAGGTATTTAATCCTCATTAGGGCTCTAAGTCGTTTTGGTGCTCACTCACTTTCCAACTGTGCTCGTTAAGTCCACTTCTCATTAACCGAGGCTGTGCTCAGGAACTGGGGTCTAAACCCACCTCCTAAGTTGCATTTTTTATGGTAGTGACCCCAAATGGGTTGAGTGTCAAAGGGCATTTTTTAGAGTGCAAAATGGGTTTTGGGTTTTCCTGCCTCGCTCTCCCAGAGGAGTGTGCGGTGCTACCTGTGCCGGGCAGGCAGCAGTGAAGGGATGCTCAGGAACCCTTCTGAGCAAACTAAAAAGTATAAATGGCTGCTCAAATGTAATATTAATGGGTTTTTTGATGAACTGGTCATTAGAGCTGCCCATACCCAAATATCCCTCCCCCCACCTTGCTGCATCAGTATCTCATCCCTCACATTAGCCATGAGGGAAGATGGGCAAACCTCTCCACGAGCTGAGATGTTTGAAGCCTTTAGGGACCTGGAACTGTCTCATAAATCCCCCTTTGGAATTATTCTTACCCGTCATTGATTGATTTAATTCCTAAGGCATACAAAAGGGATGAGCTTTGCTTTGCTTTTGCTTTCTTCTGATTTTCGGAGTCTCCGTGTTGAGCAACGCCCTGCACAGAAACAGTCAATTATTTTTGGCAGGCTCTTTTTAAACAAAATTTTAGGGGGGTTGTTTATGCTGGTCACAAGAGCCCTTCATCCCATGGGGTTTTTTGGGTCAAAAATGTTTAAAGCTGAACGTGAGAGACCAGTTGCTGTTCCAGATTTGCTCCAAGGTTGGGGTGATTGGATGGAATAATTGAGGAATTGATGAAATAATCTGGCTCTTGGGTTTCAGTATCACTCTGGTGAGTAGAACCCACACTCCAGGGAATGTTCCTCTTGACTATGGAATTGTGTGACTAAAACCAGTGTCATCTTGATGGTTTTTACCTCAGAGAATATCCTGAGTTGGAAGGGCCCCACAAGGATCATCGAGTCCAACTCAGCAGGATCTGTTTGCCTTGTTCTACCTGGGGTGTGCAGGCTCTGGGATATTTCTGCAATTATGTGCTCTTTACCTTTCCAGGCCCTTCAGCATTTGTTCCCACCCATCTTCTCTTCTCAGGCTTTATTTATTCTCCCTAGTCTGAAAAATTTACAAGTATTCTAGTTTTGTGCTCAGATTTGAACTATTGCTCTCGCTTGTGTGCTGGGTTTGGCCAGTCTCTTCGCGAACGAAGAACGGGGGAAGGTCTTTCCACCTTCCAACCTGCGCATTGGATTTTTTAGGTGAGACACAGTGTGCGCGGAACTGAGCCCACCCTTTAATCCTGAGGTTCGTCTGCCGGGGCCAAGCACGCTTGGATGGTGGCAGCGAGGTCCTCAGGATGTAGATGGATTGCCTTATGGGCTAACGAGCTCCATCTGCCCGGGGAGGGGCCCCGACCGGGAATCGAACCTGGGTCTCTGCAGTGACAGTGCAGTGACAGTGCTGGGTTAGTCAGCAATGTAAACACTGAATCCAACAAGGATCATGGGGGAACTTTATATTCCAGCAGATCATGTGAAAATGGCTGTCAGAGGTTAGCTGGGCATCTTGGAATCATGGAATCCTTTAGTTTGGAAAAGCCCTCTAAGATCATCGACTCCAACCATTGCTGCAGCCCCGCCACGGCCACCACTGACCCCTGTCCCCAAGTGCCACATCCACAGGGCTTTTAAATCCCTCCAGGGACAGGGACTCCATCACTGCCCTGGGCACCCTGTTCCAATGCCTGACCATCCTTGCCATGAAAAAATTTTCCCTAAAATCCAACCTAAACCTCCCATGGCACAACTTGAGGCTGTTTCCTCTTATCCTGTCCCTTGTTCCCTGGGAGCAGAGCCTGACCCCCGTCTGGCTCCCTCCTCCTGTCAGGGAGTTGGAGAGAGCCAGAAGGTCCCCCCGAGCTTCCTTTTCTCCAGGCTGAGTCCCCCCAGCTCCCTCAACTGCTCCTGGTGCTCCAGCCCCTTCCCCAGACCCGTTCTCTTCCCTGGACACTTTCCAACCCCTCAGTATCTTGTAGTTTTCCATGTATAAACTTGGTGAAGATTTTAACCCTTCTTCTTTCCCTGGATTTTCTGTTTACCGCCAAATATTTTGAAAAATTCCAGCAAAAGCAGACCTTAAGTCAGAGTTTCAAACCTCAGCTGAGTTCAGGATGACAGGAGCAGGGAATGCTGGCCTGGCATGGGGCTGGGGGGTGCTGTGGGGGCAGCAGCAGACAGAGGATGTGCTCCTGCATTTAGTGACTTTATAATCTCAATTCTTATGAATCTACCGAACATGTACAAATGTGTTTTACAGAGGCTTTTAATTTGAGCAGATTTGGGGTTCTGAGATTATATCTTCTCCCGCCTGTAAAACACAGCCTGTCGCTGCTGGAACTGTGAGTCCTTGTTCCAAAACACTTCAAAGAGACATTTTAATTCTTAAGTCTGTCTTCCCCTTGTTCCTTTTGGCAGAAGATGTTTCCAGAAGTTGATCTATTTTTAAGGTGGCCCGAATGCGATGCCGATCACGACAACTTTAGACCATTTAGTGCAGGGATGAGGACTCCACCACTGCCCTGGGCAGCCCCTTCCAATGCCTGACAACCCTTTCTCAGAATAAATTTTCTCAGAATCCCAGAATGTGTAAAGTTGGAAGGAACCCACAAGGATCGTCAAGTCCAACCCTGGCCCTGCACAGGACACCCCAACAACCCCAGGATGTGCCTGAGAGGACCCTGTAGAGCCTGCAGGGTCCCAGTGTTGAGGAATGTTGGGGGGTGACTGCCAGCGAGTCTCGGGAATGGTCAGACTGGGAAGCTCCCTTAACACGAGCATTCCAGCCCAGAAATTGTCTGGATTTGTCAATTCAACAGAGAAAAGAAATTAGCTGATACAGAGCCAGCAGATTTGCCAGTGAGATCCACGTGTAGGTGAGCTCTACCCACCCTAGATTCTCCATACGTTGCTTTTCCAGGAGTTTCCTCTCAGCTCTTCCCATTCACCCATTGCTTCAAAAAGCAATGGTTGAAAAATTTGAGATCTGGGTTGTTGATTGTGTGTTTGGGTCCCTAATTATCCCTAATATCCAACTTAAACCTTCCGTGGCCTGGACTGTGTTACTCCCTTCTCCTGTTCCAGCTGCAGGGGCAGAGGAATGGGAACCACACACTGGGTTCATTGCATGTTAAGAGAAAACGTTGGCAGAACAGCTTGTGCTCACAGTAAATGATGCCACCTCCAAAAATCCAGGGAAAAAGAGTTGGGAATAAGCTGATAGAAGATAAATGATGCACCATGAGCTTTATGGTGTCATTTGGGGTCTGTGAAATGAGGCCACTCAGCTGGTGTTCCTCGAAGGGAGGGTTGGTGAGAAGGATTTCAAGGCAATGTGTGACAAGCGCTGATTTGTTACAGTTCAGGCTTTAATTGAAATAATTATGTGTGAACGTTCCGTTTCCTTTTTTGTTCTACAGTGGCTAAAACAAACCAAAATTTAACAGTCATGGCACTGTAAGTTTTTAGGGGATTAATATGTACCAAGGCTCTACTTGGGGTAATCATTTAAACCAGAGAAGAATCAGAAGCAGCAAGAACAAAGATAATCCTTAAATATGGATTCCTGCTTTCTGGTTCTGTCTGGAGGTGCCTGTCCCAAAGCCCAAGGACCCTCCTTTGATCTTGGCTTTCATCCCATCAAGTGAAATCTCTTTGATCATGTCTGGGAGCACTGTGGTGGGGATGTTATTCCTCTTTCTGGGAGAGCTGCTGGAGGAGCAGTGAACCTGCTCCCTGTAATTTGTAGCTCTTGTTAGCAGGACCTGGAAAATTTCACGTTTTCAGGAACAGTCAGATTTCCTAGAGGGATTTAAACCTCCCCCTTTGTGACCCTTCTGCTGGTACCAGGCACTGCCTGGCCTGGCGGGTGCATTCCCACCACTTACTGTTGTTGCTGTGCAATGTCAGCCCTCCTCTTTCCTTCTCCCCCAGGGAACTTTTCAAGGATCTTGGTGAAGTTATTATATATATTTTATATATTTTATGTATATCACAGAATCCCAGAATATGCTGAGCTGGAGGGGACCCACAAGGATTATCCAGTCCAACTCCTGGCCTTGCACCGGTCCATCCCCAAGAGTCACACCAGGTGCCCCAGAGGATCATCCAAACACTCCATGAGCTCTGTCAGCCTTGGTGCTGTGCCCACTGCCCTGGGGAACCTGTTCAGTGCCCAGCCACCCTCTGGGGGAAGAACCTTTCCCTGAGATCTAACCTGACCCTGCTCTGACACAACTTCAGGCCCTTCCCTCGGGTCCTGTCACTGGTCACCAGAGAATATATATTTATTTTCTTTCTTTTTGTCACCAGTGTTGGGATTTATGGTATGATCTTCTGTATCATCCCCTGGAATGCACCAAAAGAACCTGAGCCAAAGTCAGGGCCACATCTCCCAGCCCTGGGATTGCACACAGCTCCTGCTGGCACACACGGCGTCAACTAAAAGAGCGAACAAAAGCTTTGGCAAGGGAGAAATAGGAGTGTTGGATGTGGGAGCTTGAGAAGGAAAAGCCATTTTAAGAGCAGAGCAGGAATCCTTTGCAATGACCTTTTCTTGTTTTCCCCCTCAGGCTGTGACTGTGAGGAACTCCATGGCCAAGTCGTTGTACAGCGCCCTGTTCGACTGGATCGTGTTCCGGATCAACCACGCGCTCCTCAACTCCAAGGACATGGAGGAGAGCACCAAGGTAACGTCCCAGCAGACCCCTGGGCTGTGCTCTTGTGGTTTTAAAATAGGTGAAACATGACTCGAGCTCTGGCAGCACCTGCTTAACATAAAGTTAACTTTTCCTTGATTAATAAATGAGGATGTTATTTTAAGTGGTGTTTGCTGGCCTGAGGAGAGTGAAACCCCTCAAATATTGTGTCCTCAAAGCAACCAGGGAAGAGATTTTGTTGTAGCAACAACAACCTGTTCCCCCACCCCTCCAGGAGTGATGGCAACTGATTTTCCTCCTTGTGTGTAAACTGGAGGACTGTATGTAACTGAGGGGAAAAGGGGAACTCCTGCTAATGTGGAGTGTTGTGATGAAATTGCTTCATAAAAATAATGAGAAATGGTGAAGGAGCTGTGGTGGACACCAACCCCAGAATTCCCAGGGGTATGGATATCTCTGTGCTCACCTGTGCATGCAGCTCTCAACTACTCTCAGCTTGGGAATCCTGGGCGTGTTTTCTGTGGTGTGGGGGGGTTGTGCATCCAAAGTAAATCCACAGCTGCCAAAAGGGGGATAGTTGTGCTGGGCACCAACACTCTGTGTTGTTGTGCCATAGGAGTGGAGTTGCAGAGGCTTCCAGCGCAGTCACTCCTTGATTTAACTCCCCAGAAATCCTTGTGGAGCCTAATGGTGGTCTGGAAGTAAATCCATGCCTTTAACGTTTGTTTCTCTGCTTTTCTGGCAAGAAGAGGTTGTTAAAGGGATAACACCCAGTGAGTCTTCTGACTGCACATGTTGTCTCTCCCTCTGTTTAATATTTTACCAAAAATGTTATGTTCCTTTCCTGATTTTTTTCCCCAAGTCATCACAAGTTTTGTCTGGGCTGTCAGGAGAAAAAAAGAACCCACACTGTTTGTGTATTCAGTGAAGCAGGAAAGGTGGATTTGTTTTGATAAGGAAATGCATCTCAAATGCTAATTAATTTTTATTACCAATCCAATTATTTTTAAAAAATATTATTTAAATTTATTTAAATTAATTTTTAAATGCATAAGCAGACTAGGACACTCTTGCCTGCTTAGTCAGCACGTCTGTGAGGGCAGGGCACCACGGTGGGTGTTTATGGGCCATTAAACTTTGGTTCCCAACCTCAAATCTCAGCAGGTAAGAGCCAGAACAGCCCAAATTCCTGCTGTTTTCCAGCACTGCCGCTGCACATTAACCCTCTGCTTCCTGCAGCCAAGACTCCCATGGAACGTAACCACCTCCCCCTTGCCCCTCTCCCTGTGTTGTCTCATGAATTCCCAATTCCCAGGTTTCTGCCCCCTTTTTTTGCCCCACATCACGTGGTGTAGCTGTAAGATCCAGGTCAGGCCACGAGCGCCAGGAGCAGCGTTGTCCTTGTGCTGGAGTAGATCCAACTTCCCTGGCTCACACCCAGCACCCAGAGCTGCAGGAACGTGCCAAGATCCAGCCAGGTTTTCTGAAACAGGAAGGCAGTGCTTAAAATCCCAGGAAACGTCTACTCCTCGGGCAGGACTATGGTTCGGTTTATCTTCAGAGTTCTCTGTGAACGTTGATTCACAGATCCTGCTGAGCTGGAGGGGACCCACAAGGATCATCCAGTCCAACCCCTGGCCCTGCACAGGACCATGCCCAAGAGTCACACCAGGTGCCCCAGAGGATCATCCAAACACTTCATGAGCTCTGTCAGCCTTGGTGCTGTGCCCACTGCCCTGGGGAACCTGTTCAGTGCCCAACCACCCTCTGGGGGAAGAACCTTTCCCTGAGATCCAACCTGACCCTGCTCTGACACAACTTCAGGCCATTCCCTGGGGTCCTGTCACTGGTCCCCACAGAGCAGAGATCAGTGCCTGCCCTCCTCTTCCCTTCATGAGGATTTCTACAAGTCCCCCAGAAATCATGAAAATGCCCAAATCCTCCCCATTTTCTGGGCAGAGGATGAAGGAGAGGTTCATGTACCTTGCACAGAGCAGCTTTGTTAAACATTGACCAGCTGATTTTCCCTCGAGTGGTTCCACCACGTCACCTCCTTGGCCTTTGTTTTAGCCCCTGACTTTCATCCTTCCAGCACAGAGGGAGGAGACAGCTCTCTCTGACCTGGGCAGGGCCTGGAATAGTTGCTCCTCGCCCTCCACGAATAACGTGGCTGCCAGACCGAGGACATCCCTGGCTCTGCAGCTGAGACACCAACCAACAGTCACCACCCTGGAGGGATGGAGCCAATGCCCATTAATTTGGGCTTTCCTACCACTTCACAGTCCTCTTGAAATCCTTTTCAGCTCATGCTCTGAGAAGCCCCAGCTGAGGATAGAGGTTCTTTACCTCCTGTGTGGGGTCATGAGGTTGGGCAACACCAGCAAGGAGCTGGGAGGTGGACTTGTACCTCAGCAACTCCTGAGTGGGCAGCGAGTGGACAAGATGTGACTCACCCTGCAGCAAATGCCCTGGATTGATCCCAACCCACACTTGCCACTGATATTCCTCTGACTTCTAAGGGATGTTTTGAAATAATCCTGCAGGTTGGGAAGGTTCAGAAGGTGTCAGATGATGGATTTTGAGCAGAAGACTTTCTCAGATGAAAACCACATTATGCAGAGGTAAAATAAGGCTCAAAACCATCTGAATTCAGAGTGTGTATGGGAGAAGTAGATGAGAAAAATTAACATGAAAGTTTATCTTTGTGAGTGTAAATTTTTATTTGAGTGGGACAATGGGAATGGAGACAATTTTCAGATCCCAGTATGTGTTTATTTGATGTCAGCAGTAAGGAGAAGATCAAAAGATGAAGCTGGGTAGAAAAAAATAAACACTCGGCCATCGCTCTTCCCCATTTTCAAGCAAGTATTTGGGAGATGTAAATCAGACCTTTGATATCCAAATTTAGTTAAATGCACAGTGAATTATTTTGGGAAAACACAGTGGGATTTGGCTTATCTTGCTTGCTGACAGGATTTGTAGCATATTATTCCTGAGCAGAGTTGTGAATAAGTTATTTGATAGTTCATGGTAATGGCAGCTGTGGATCGGCTTCACTTTGACTCCCTTTTCCTTGGTCTTAGCTCCCTCTCTTTCAACTTCTTTTATGTTCTCATGATCCCCTACAAACTGTCTGAAATTTGACCTTTATTAATGAGGTCGGAGCCTTTTCCTTCTCTGGAGAATGAGATTACTCAACCTCAGAGAGTCTCTTATTGAATTCCCCTCCCATAAATCAGGTTAGGAATTGTTAGAAGTCCATCTCGTTGCTCCAAATGATGATATAGTGGAGATTGTGGTGGATCAAAAGGCATTTCTGAGGGGTTTGTTTAAGCTTTTCCCATTTGGTTCTTGTGAAGTGTCTTAATTTCTTCCTGAATCACCCTGCTGCTGTTTTCGGGTGACGTGCTGCCTACGTGGGGATGATGGTGAACTCATGGCCACAAAGAAGATCAAAATTAGTGGCCATGGCGAAAAATTCATGCTTGGATTCATGAAGAATTCATGGCCATGAAGAAAAGTCATTAAAATTAATGGCTATGAAGAAAATTCATGGTTGAATTCATGAAGAAAGTTCATTAAAATTAATGGCCATAAAGAAAATTCATGGTTGGATTCATGAAGAATTCATGGCCGTGAAGAAAAGTCATTTAAATTTAATCAACCAATTAATTCTTGGTGATTTGACCTGAAACAGAGTGAGAATTGCTGAACACACAATGTGTTTTAATGTGCACCAGTTCATTCATTTTGGGGTCAAGTTCCCAAATTGTAGCAAATCCCTGCCTCTCACTTTATATCATTGTGTGTATTGGGTTGATGCAGGTTGGAGTTGTCCTTTTAGATTTAGTGGCGATCGGTTGTGGGGTTGTTTTGGGTTTTGTGGGAGATTTTTTCCACTATTGGTTTTGGAATATTTTAAAACAAAGAAATTTTAAAATTTCAAAGAGATAAAAGATTTAAAAAAATTAGTAATAAATGAGATTTCCCCCCGAATTTGAAACAAACCTCTTTGTGATTGCCAAAACACACCTCCATGGTGGGGTGACATCACCAAAGTGCGTTTGGGGCTCCATAAATCAGCTCCAACATTCACTGTTTATTGGCATTTGGGGAATTGGGGAGCACGGAGCTTCCAGAGCTCTGCCAAAAGCCCTTAAAACTCGTGCTGGGTTTCAGTGTCCTGACTGGGCCAGTTTTAGTGAAGCTGGAGGTTTTTTTTTTAATCATCTCTAGCAGAAAGGCTCCCTGACCAGGATCTGCGCAGATTTTAAAACTCCTTATAAAAGTACACTTTTAATCGCAGTAATTTTGCTGTAGATTTGATATGCTAATTAATGCAGCCCACATTTTTGAATTTGAAATGTTAGTTTTGATAAAGAAACGACATTAACACATAAACTACACTTGGCAAGTGGAGGCCTAAATTCTGTTTCATCTTCGTGTGATTTCCTCGTGGCTCCTGTTCAAAGGGGGGGGGTGGGTTGAAACTGAAGAATTAAAAGGTTTGTAAAGAAAACTCCTTTGATTCTTTTCTTTAAATGTTGGGCTGCAAATTTAGTCTTAAAAGCACTCAGATCACAGGTTTTTAACAGGCAGTTTAACAAAATAATGTCGTTTGCTCAGACATCAATGGAAATAATTTTTTTGCACCTTGCTGCAAGAATTGGCTCTTTACTGGCAGGTTTATGCTTCTCTATCATGGAAAAACTGATATAACCCTTTTTACCAAGGTGCCAGGAGATTTTTTTGAGCCAGAAAGCAGAAAAACAGCCACGAATTCCAAATTTCTCAATTCAAAAAGCTTTACCCAGTGCCATCCACTGACCTGTTTCTTTTGGAAACTCCACAGCAAATGACCTGATTCTCAGCAGAGTCTGCCAGGATTTCTCTGGCGTGAAACTCTGCAAAAAACACTTCACAACATCTGAAACTTTGTGTTCTGGGACGGTTTGGGAGTTACACCAACAGTGAGGTGAGAAAAATGCTGGTTTACTCTGTGTAACAACCAGGGCAGAGTGAACCACTCTTACCTCTTGATACCTGCAGGGATTTTGTTAAATACAGATTATTTCTGTAGTTCTTGGTATGTTTAATTGTGGATGTCTGCAAAAGAAAAAAATATATAAAAAGAGAGCTTTAAAATATAATATTTTAATAGGATTCTTTCATAACTGTTTTTTACTGGTTTTTACTCTATGTGTTTTACCTGATAAATGGATTTCCACGCCCACATTAAAATATATTTGGTAGCAGTTTCAATGCAATAAATGAACCAGGGCAGGAAAAAAAGGGAAAGGGTTTTTTGTGCTCAGTTGTTTCATATGAAATCAAGTCCGTGGGAGCTTAAAAACCTTGTTCAGCTTAAAGTCTTCACTCGTGGCAGAGCCTTAACTATTCCCACAGAGCATCAGCCCCATGCTTGGGAAAGCTGGTGTTGGGAAATCATAAGGATTCTGGAATGTGAGCATTTCATCTTGTAAGTCTTGGTTTTATATGGTGGAATAGAGACTTTTATCATGGGGAGTTTCAGGGGTGGGGTGGTTGGGGTTGGGATTTGTTTACACAGGGACGATGCAAAGGGAGCATTGGATGAGAAAAAGTCACTTTGTCCTGTTTCCATCATCACTTTTTCCATGTATAATATGGATAAAGTAGGAGCTGCTGATTAGACAGAGAGTTCAAGGAAGATTCTCCCTGAAATATAGCTGAAACAAAGATGAGGCAGAAGCTCTCTGCTCGTTAGGCTGTCAGTTAATGAATGTCTGGGAACAAAAGGGCTCGTTGGGACGAGCAGGAGAAGGATCAACCCTTGGGAAGCAGCGAGTGGGAGCAAATTCCTCTGCCAGGTTCAGTCCTTGCTCTGGTGGTTCCTAATTCCCATCCTCTGGTCAAACGGCTGTTTCTCACGGGCCTTTCTCCAAGTGATGCAAACTCTGGGAAGCTGGCCAAGGGCCTTCATCCCTGGCATGGCACGGGCGAAAGGCAGAGTCTGCCTGGCCCTGGGATAGGAAGAAGGGCCTGGGCGAAGGATAAAGTAGCCAAAGAACTCTCAGGAAAATGGTTTAGAGCCTTATCCTTGTGCTTAAAAGCCTTTTTCCTTGTGTTTTCAGTTCTTCCAGCAGCCCAAGTCCATGTCACACAAAGCTCCAGCTCACGAGCCGTGGCCGCTCCGCCTGCGGTTGCTCTGCTGGCTCAGCCGGAGGTGGTTCCCTGGGCAGGAGTTGGGCACAGAAGGAATATTTTCCTCCCAGCTGATGTGGTCTGTTGAAAATGGACATAGAGTTGAGAGACTCGTGGATAGTCTTGTTTATATTCCTGGCAGTGGAGTTAAGCTGGTCTCAGGAAGGAAGTCTTACAAAATCCGGAGTGCAGATAATGCCGATCAGTTGAAAGCCGGCGGCTCCTGACTGCTCTCGGTTCTTCTGAGGGGCAGAGGAGAGAGGGAGTTTCTCCTCCCTACTTGAGCTTTGGTTCATTTGCTAATGCTTTTACCTCTCTCATTACTTCTGTTTAGTTAATTGTAACAGGTGAATGGAGCCTGTGTGTGAGGGAGATGGCTTTGGTTGGACCCCAGGGCGCAGTGCACTGAGGAGCTGCTGGTGGAGCTCTCTGTGCACATGTCCTTCAGACTCTTCATTCCCCCTCTGATGACAACCGGCTTGCTGGGTGGACAGTTTTATTTGTAACTAATTGTTATTAATTAGATGTTTAACAGAATAGCCACGTACAGGCTTGGAAGCTGCAGCAGAACAACCTTGAGCTTGTTTTTCCCCCTGTGTGGATGAGGTTTATCTGCTGTCACATCCCCATGTCCCTCTTGCCCCGGCTTTGCCAAATTCACCTGGTGGGCAGAAGGCTCAGTTTTATGAAAACCAACACCTTCACGAGGGAGAAAGATCCCCAGTTCTGCTTCCATGAAGGGTAGGAAGGATAGTCTGAGCTGGGAAGGGGTGGGTTGTACTTGCTTGTGGGCCAACATACGCCTGGCCAGGGGTCCACGACTTCCATTCCCTGAGGGGGAGCGGGATTGGTTTGGGAGAGGGGAGGGGGCCAGGAGGATGCAAAGCAAGCTGTGAATTCACAGCAATGTTGGCCTTGTTTTACCAACACAGGAAACCTTCGTGCACCCACGTCTTGAGGAGCATCTCAGGAGGTCGTTGTAGGAGAGAAGAGAGACCAAACAGGCTTTGGCTCTTCAACTTGGAGAAAAGGCTGGGGTGGGATATGGCTGAGGTTCACAAAAACATCAAAGTGATGGAAAAAAGGCAGTTTAAATTGGTAACTCACCAAATCCTGCAATTCCTGTTATGGAATATGGATCCAGGGAAAGGAAAGCCTTGCCCCTGGTGAAGTGCTCAAAGTTGACCTGAGGGGCTGTGAGTGATCATAGTGCCAATGGGTAAAAAAAACCCAAACATTGGATGGGTACTTCTTCACAGCTCTCTTGCCCATGAACTAAGGGGAACACAGAGAGGCCTCTCCATCCCCCTCATCCCAAAACTATGTGTGCTGGTGGGAGTTTCTTCCCAAGGTTTGCAGTTGGAGTGGGTTTGCTTGGACACTGTTCACCTTGGAAGGGTGTTTTGGTGGGCTGCAAGTGTTTGTTTCCCAAACCTATCTCCATTTTTCTCCTCGAAAGATCAATGTTGTTTTAAATACAAGAGAATAACTTGGAACTGGATTCAAGTTTCTTCAAAGATGGCAATTTTTTTATAAATTAAAAAAACTACCACCTCTCAAAGGACTTTTCTCTTAGAGCAAGTCCATCTGTCCAGATATCTAAAGTTACATGTTGTCTCTCTGATTGGGTGAATTCTTCCAGATGGCACCATATCAACGATTCCAGGAAAAATCCTGCTATTAACTCGATTTAATTCCATCTGTATTCTTTGGATTATGTGCTCCCTACAAACAATCCACTGGCTTTATGTGCTTTTGTTCTAATCCTCACTCTTATTTTCCTTGCAGACTTTATCCATTGGAGTCCTGGATATTTTTGGGTTTGAAGACTATGAAAACAACAGTTTTGAACAATTCTGCATCAACTTTGCCAATGAGCGCCTGCAGCACTACTTCAACCAGCACATCTTCAAACTGGAACAGGTAAGATTGGCAGTATTTACTCTCTGATGCCACTGAGTGTTGACAGTTTGTGGCTTTGATAAAGTCCTTAAATTGTCCCTTTAGTTCTCTTTGCTTAAGGAGTCCACTCAATCGCTCAGATTTAACCTCTCATTTCCCATATGACTCGGTGCCTTCTGTGAAATAAAATCCAGCCAGAGATTTGCTGGTTTTAAATAAACATTTTGGGTTACAAAAACATCGTGGAGACCTTACCCATTGCTCCTTTGTCTCCTTGATCTGTGCTCAGAGGCTCATCCATGAGCGATTCCTTCCTTGCCTTTGCTTGAACTTACTGCTGTGCCATTTAATATCCTGGAGAAGTTATTTTTTGGCATCTGCTGAAGATGCCATCCCAATCTTCTGCTGGATTTTTGCTTCCCAGTGTTGATTTGTGTGGAGAGAGGGGAAATGTCGCTTCACACGTGTTCTCCAAGGTCAGGCTTGAGAGCATTAAGACCTTCAATAGCCCTGGCAGATTAGGTGGGAAAGGTTGAACTTTAAGCTTTGCTTTAGGTTTGGTTCAGACTGGGTGTCGCTTTCCAGCCTCAGATTAACAGATAACAAAACTCCAGGCTGTAATTCAGCAGGTAGCAGGTACAGGATGGTTTAGTCTGTTAATTAGGAGCGGAGGAGGCTTCTCCAAACATCCAACAACAGTCAGGACAAGAGAACTGAAGGTACATGTTGGAGTATAAGGATAATCAAAACTAAGCAATATAGCTCTGAGTAAATCTTTTGGGGAATGTTTGCTCTTGAGTTGGATGATTTCTGTTAACTTTCTGTATTTTTGATCAATAAGGTGGAGCAGAGCTGCTCAAACCCCTTTTAATTTCAGTTTTTTAGTGGCTGGTGCACTTGGCTCAATAGATGCTTTGAGAAGGGAATGGGAAACCTTATGTGTATTTCTAGGACCAGCTCTATCCCATTATCCACCATAAAAATGCCAACTTTAATACTATTTCAAAGCCAAACCAGCTGGGTTTTTGTAAACCTCACTAAAACACTTCCTAGAAGAGATTCAGGGAGGGAGAACCCTTGCTTAAGACTGGAGAGAGGTGACACCCCAGTGAGGTGAGATTTCAGGGCACAGGTTTCTGCAGCCTCCCCAGAGATGGTGTCATCCCTAAGGGGATTCCTGTGATTGGGCTGGGATCCCCTGGATCCTGGCAGGAGCGCTGAAAGCTCTGCTGGTAGGAAACAGGGGCATCTCGGCACAGTTTGTGTTCTATAAATACAAGAGGGCACCAGTTCCTGGGTGAATGAATTGTGGGGTTAAACCATTTATTTTCCTCTTCCTGGATTTCTGTACTGTGTGTGGAGGAGTGCGTTTGATGGGAAGAAAACCTGATGATGCGTCTGGGACAAGAGGAAACTGAGGGGAGACCTCATGGCAGTTACAACTTCCTTGTGAGGGGCAGAGGAGGGGCAGGCCCTGATCTCTGTGGAGATCAGTGACAGGACCCCAGGGAATGGCCTGAAGTTGTGTCAGGGCAGGGTCAGGTTGGATCTCAGGGAAAGGTTCTTCCCCCTGAGAAGGCGGGGTTGGGCACTGAACAGGCTCCCCAGGGCAGTGGGCACAGCACCAAGGCTGGCAGAGCTCCAGGAGCATTGGGATGCTCCTCTGGGGCACCTGGTGTGACTCTTGGGGATGGTCCTGTGCAGGGCCAGGAGTTGGACTGGATGATCCTCGTGGGTCCCTTCCAACTCAGCATATTCTGGGGTTCTGGGATATTCAGATCTTGGATGTTCCAAATGTCCTTCCTTCCTCGCTGGCCCAGAGAGTAACCAGCACTTTAGTGACAGTCTCTAGCCTACAGATGAAGAGCAGGGAGTTAATATTGTGTTTCAAGACAGAAAAATAGTTCTATTACTGCAAAATGTGAATTTATCTGAGGTATTTGGGGCTTTTTAAGGGTTTAATTGATGTCTTGATGTCACGGTGATAGGGACCTGAAGTGGGTAGATCCTGCTCTGAATCCTTCCTTGATCTCCAAAGGTTGCAGGAGGCTGAAGAGGTTGCTGAGATACTTGGATACTTCTGCTAAAAAAGAAATGACAAAGAATAGTCACTAAGGATTTTTCTTAAAATCCCAGTAGAATTTGTCTGCAAGAACAACATTTAGCCATGATGGAATTGTTGCTGTGGCATCTGCTGATGTTATGGAAACCAAAATACCCTCCACAAAGTCATCTGACAGAACCATGGGATTATTTTACCCTTTCTTCCCTTTTTTTTTTTTCCTGGTGATATCTAATACAATGAGCCTTGTGAATCTTTTTTTAAACCTTCTATCTGAAGATGACGCTATTTCCAGTGGTTTGGGAACAACCCTCGGGCATCCTCAGGCTCCAGCCTGGAGCCTCCTATAAATAGAGGCCTTTTGCAGCAGCAGCCTCCTCCCTTGGAACTAACCATGGGGAAAAGGTAAAGACCAGAAATCCTGGTCTACCCGGACCGACAAACTCCTGGATTGGGAAGGATAACAATCTATTTATTCACCTAGAAAGTTTTCTATTGCAGGAGTCACGACCTTGCACTGTCACAGCAAGAGAGGGGGGGAAAGTCTCCAAGATCATCAAATCCAACTTTCACCCAAGTACCCCCATGGTTTAATCTGGACTGTCAGATTTCTCCACACAGGATCAGTAAATTTCCTGTGCCTCTCCCAGGTTCCTGGGGTGGAGGGTGGGTGAGGGGCTGTACCATTTTAAAACAACCCAAATTCCAGCAAATTAAATCTGAGGCTGCCTACGTGCAGCGGGTGGGAGGTTGTCAGTGGATGAAGCATCAGCCTCAACATAAAGCCAAATTTTCCTGCCATTTGCTGAGGAGCTGCTGAAATAGTCACCTCAAAGGAGACAAGACCATCCCAAGGAGGATCTTTGCTTCAGGGGAAGCCTCAGACTCTCTGCACTGCCAGACTGTATCACTGACAGAGGGTGCCTTCAGAACCTGTTTATAGGCTCTGTATTTATGGGAAATGGATCAGTATTTAGATTTTATTGTGTCTGTGTGGTGTTATATATTTATATATATATATGTGTATGTATATGGCTGCATCTATAAATTCCTTTTCTACTTTAATTGAGACCAAACGTAAAAATCCTCATTCCTAAATGAAAACATTGGATTGTCAGCCTTGGAATCTTCTGGAGGGATGTCGGGAACTCAAGGCATCTGCCTTGTCTGCAGCACCAGCACCGACCCAGACACTGGACATGTTCATTCAGGAACTTCCTAATAATAGTGATGTCTTCCCATGTCATGGATTTCTCATGAACTTCCTAATAATAAGGTTCTCCTACCCCACGGATTTATCGTATCAAGCCCATTTTAATTCTCATAAATGGTTCTGCTCATGATGCCAAACCTGCAGTTGCTGAACAAGCAATTAATCCTCCATGGGATGGAGTCATTCCTGGATGGAGGAATCCTGGGTGGACAGATTTCCTCACACCTTGTTACCATTTCCAGTGGTGAACAACATTCCCAGGCTGCCCGGAATTGGTTTTAGGGTGCAAATGTATAGAGACATATCCAGAAAGGAGGTTTTATGAGGTTTAACTCCTTTCATTTCTCGTCTAACAACGGCCCATTTGAACATATTAGATGATAGAAGAATATTTAGGGATTATTTTAAGCTGGGGAAGTCAGCTGGGAATAGAGAGAAATGGGGAAGGGGGTTAATTCCTGGTTTCTCACTTTGCAAACACCGCCTGAACCTGAAGCAGATGGTGTTGGAGAAAAGAAGGGAGGAATTTCACACCCTGCTGTTTAGTCGGGCATTTTTATACCAAGTATGTACATTTAGACATCCCAAAGTAACTGTTTCTTGTATGGTTCTGCACTACATGAGTCTGTAAGACAGGAGCACAATGTGTTCCCACGTGGAGTTACGCTGGGAAAAGAGATTTTTCAGTTGATATCCCACTTTAATTTGGGAATTTTCCTTGTGTAAACAAGGTTTTTCCTATGTCGTGGTAAGGAAAGGCTTGGGCAGATGAAGTCCTGGGGCTGGGCTGGCTCTATCTATGAGCTGATGGGGTTTTCTGCTGGATTTAAGTTTTGAGTTTTTGGATTTGGATTTGAGTTTTCTAAGCCCTCAGTTTTGTGGTTTTAGACAGGTGGGAAGCTTAGGAGGGTGTTTATTTTTTATTTTTATCACATTTCCTCTTTCATTTCTTCTCTGCGTTTCCTCTTCTCTGCTTTTTCAAGCTCCTGGTCACTCCCTCCAACCACCTCTGAATTTTACCACAGGATTTTGGGGAGCAATATTGCCAGTTCCCCAGGGACCACGACACTCCAGATAGGTGTGAGCTTAAACATCATATTTAGTGCTTTCTCCTCTGATTTTTTTTTTTATTTACTCAGTTTTATTTACTTGTTTTTATTCACTGTTGACCGTGACTGAATATGGAGCCATTGATAATCGAGAATGTGTGGATGTGGAAAGACATTTTCCAGCATCTCCAAGATTCTTTTGGGCTTGTGGGTGGCTTTTCTCCCACTCAAGACCTGTAAATCTTTAATCCCAGCCTGGATCAGGGTGTGTTTAGGTTTGGCTTAGCACCTGAATAAAGTCCTGATAACAGAACTGGGCCAACACTACCAGAAAGATAACGGGACTTTGTTCTCAACACCTTCAACTCTAAAATGATGACATTTTTCTGTTCCTAGCAGGAGGATTTCCACCAGGCCTAGTGGCCCTGTTGGGAAGGTTTTCCTGCTGCTCAGCATGTGTATTTTAATCTTAAATTCTTTGTACTGTGGGCCATAAGCAGCGTTCGTGCCCTGGATTGGGAGAGGCGGGTGCAGTTTATCTTTACCAGTGCTTGACTCTCTCTAAATTTTCATATTTAAAAATGTTACCTGTTCTGTCTCATTCTGTTTATTTGGCACCCCAGATTTTACATGGTTTTATGCTTCAGGTAATGCTGTTGGGTGTACTAAGATTCAGTAATGATTTACACTCATATTCCATGTGCGTTTCCAAGTCTGGATCTCCATTTCATATCTTTTTTTTTAATATATTTGAGCATCACAATTTGTGTTTTATTCAGATCACTTTAAAAAGCATCATTTTGGAACAACAAAAACTCAGATTAATGCTGCCTGTTCTCCTGAACCACCTCCCTGCTCAGCCACGTCTTCCTGAATATTGAGTGAGATAATTAAGTAATAAATACCTCATGTTTTTTGCATCGAATCCCTTGATATAATAAATATTTACATGGAGTTTTTCCCCTGAAGAGAGGCGAGATGAAGTCACCACCAGCCTTCTCTCCTGAGCTGCAACTGAGTCAGAGAGGCCAAATGCACATTGTGCGGTTTTGCTGAGCTGGCAGCGAGTGCGGCCCCGCGGCCCCGGCTCCGCTTGGGACACAGCGCAGCCTCCGAGTCCTTCAGGCTGGAACAGCCCTTGGGTCAGACGTGAGGACGGACTGGCAATGAGATGCTGGGAAGCAGTACCTGGAAAGGGACCTTGAAAAAGGGCAAGTTGGCCATGGGTCAGCAGTGCCCTGGCAGCCAGGAGGGCCAGCCGTGTCCTGGGGGGCATCAGGCCCAGCGTCAGGGAGGGGATTGTCCCGCTCTGCGCTGACCTGGGGCAGCCTCACCTGCAATATTAGAAAGATATAAAGCAATTAGAGAGGGTCCAAAGGATGGAGACAGAGATAGTGAAGGGCCTTGAGGGAATGGCTTTTTTTAGTTCTTCACTCCGTTTCTTTTGCTGAATCTGGGAGCTCAGTGCTCTCCTTTCCAGGGAACTTGCATCGCTCAGGCTTCAGCTGTCCAGAGGTGGGAGGAATAAATCCCCACACTTGTATTGGGAGCAAGAATGCCAAAACCACGGCTCTGTGGACTTTACTGTACTAGAAACTTCTGTAGATAGTGGTGATTTCAAGAATTTGGGTTTTGATGTAAGGGTAGTCTTCTAGGAGTAGGACATTTGAATTGGCCCCTGAATATATCTTAGTTTGAAGTCAAAGTATAAATTTAAGCTGATTTTTGATTAACCTCCAGTTTGAGGTTTTTTGGTTTGAATGGACTGAAAGTGTTTCGTCTTGTCTTTGTCTTGTCAAATGAAAACCTCTTGTTGTTTGGATGCAATTCCTTAATATTCCAGTGTTCTGTGAGGACCCTGCATCCTTCAAAGGATGGCAGAGGCTTTATTGTTGTACTCAGAAGCGAAGGAATATTTTGGAGGATATTTTAAGGATTTAAAAATTCCTGAATTCCTGAATTCTGCAGGAAGACAGGAGAATATGAATGTAGAAATTATATAGAGTATTAATAACTGCAATTTAATTCAGTTTAACATATATACAATTTTACACTAAAGCTTCTGCCTTTATGTGGGTGATCTCCAGGGTGTTCTGAGACCCAGGAAACACCCCAGGAATTACATTGGTCAGTCCCAAAGCCATAGTTACATCTCCTGAACTGTGATCCTAAAGGCAACCAAACCAATAACTGGAAAAATGCTAGGAAAAAAAGAAATAAGGGGAATTTTTTTTCCCATTTAAGCTTTGGAATGGTTCCTGCTGCTGCGTATATGCCTGCCTTGAAACGAGAGCACATGTCTGAGTTATTGTGGAAGAGATTGTTAGTTGAGGACTTTAATCCCTCTTCACATTTGGCCAGTGCAGCAAGAGGTTGAAGTGGAGATAGAAGGGAGGGAGCAACCCCAGTGCCTGGGACTGAATGTTTCTGACCCAGCTCAAAGGAAAAAGAAGAGCTGAACAGGGCAAAATTAGCCAAAATCCTGCAGCTGAAGGAACTGAGGCCAGGAGGGACGTGACGACTGGCCTGAAGGCTGTGGAAGAGCCTAAAATGAGCCTGGAGAAGCAGAGACCTTGAACACTGGTCTTTTAGGGTCATTTATTGGAGTATAGTTAAACTCAACACCCACCAACTGCCAATTTTGCACTGCTTTGAGGAGCAGGAGAAGTTTTTAGTGTGTAGCCCTGTCCACTGTGCAGCTGCCCCACAGGGATGGATGTCTAGAGGCTTCTAGAGCAGGGTGATGGTTTGTGCCTGGTTTAGACACGTGGAGGCTTAAAACTCTGCATAATTTGAGGCTTGGGAGGGGAACAAAAATGGCAGGCCCCCATAGTAGTTCAAAGAGGAGTCACGGTAATAACCATGAGCACTGAACTGGGATCAGCTCCTTGATTTATTGCTCTCCAGGTGCTCCCGACCAGGCTTGAGCTGGCAAAGCTGGGACTGATGCACCCTGCACTCAGTTAAGGGGCTGTCAGAGGCAGGGGTTTGATGGATGATGCCGACTCCCATTACCACCATACCTCTCCTGAATCACTCAAGAGAAGCTCCGGAACGTGCAGCCCATGCAGGAACTTTTTTCCTGCCTTGTGCTGAAAACGGAGTGAGTTTTACTCAAATACTTGGTTTTCAAGTGCCTGTAGTTTACAGGGAGTTGAATATGTGGTGGTACATGTCTACTGTGTCCTGGTTGCTCTGCAGAAACTGAAGGAAAAAGAATAAAAAATTGAATTAAAAAAATTCAAATCCATCATGTGGATTTTCAGGATTTTTTTTTTTTCCAATGGGATGAGTCATATCTTGAACCCAAAAGGCTTTAGGGATGTTAAGACCTCCTTCTAGGCCTGCACAGAGTATCATGGGTTTAGGCGTGGACAGTGTCTCCAGCACTGAATTCAGGACCTTGTTGGGAGTTTTTAGGAAAAATTTCTTGTGAAATGTCTCAAAGCACTTGATGCTCTTTAATTCTAAAAATAATATCTGTCGAGTTCATGGTAATTTTGGATGGGGAGAGTTGGATGGATCTTTTTTGAAGTTGTTCACTCATGTTAAAAATAAAGGCAGATAATAATATAATTAATTAGATTGTTGGAGAAATGCATCAAATTAGGATTTTAGGAGTTTTTTGCTTTTCTTCTTCAATTTTGCCATCACAGTGTTTTAAAGTGAAAACACAGCTTGGCTTGGTAGGACTTTTTCTACTACATGGAGTAAGGTGTACGTTCCAATCTCTCTGTTTAGACAGTGAGTCATGAGCCTTAAAAGCATATGATAAAAATGATGATTTTCAAGCTCTACATTCATCCAAATTCCCTAAAATAATTTCTTCATAAGAGTTCTTCAAGAAATCCAGCTGATAAATACGTCTCTGAAGAGATGAGCTTTACAAGAGAGCAAGAGTTGGAGTTATTTTGGTGGAAAATGAACAGGTTTTTTCGCCTCAGCATGAATTTGGGGACAGATCCTCAGTATCCTGTAGAGGGTCATGGTTTTGCTGGTTTTGGAGTGGTGACCTTGGCTACCTGGAGGTCTCTTCGTTAGCCTGTAGAGCACCAGCTATTAGTAGTGTGAGATCCAGAAGAACAAAGCCCATGGAATCAGGAGAGGGAGATGTTGTGCTTTTCCTAGCCATTAAAGAAATGTATTGTATATATTGTACCAGTTTTCTTCCAGCAACTAAATAATAATTTTGATGCAAATACACTGGGTGATGCTTTGGTGGATGAGAAGCTCAATGTGCCCCTGGCATCCAAAACCCCTCCTGTGCACTGTGGGGGATTCTGCCCCTCTGCCCCCCTCAGGTGAGACCCCACCTGCAGAGCTACCTCCTGATCTGGGGAACAACAGCACACGAATGTGGAGCTGCTGGAGCAAGTCCAGAGGAGGCCACGGAGCTGCTCCGAGGGCTGGAGCCCCTCTGCTCTCAAGCCAGGCTGGGAATGTTGCAGTGTTCAACTGGAGAAGAGAAGCTCCAAGGAGACCTGAGAGCCCCTTCCAGTGTCTAAAGGAGCTCCAGGAGAGCTGGAGAGGGACTTGGGACAAGGGATGAAAGGGCAGGCCAAGGGGGAATGGCTTCCCACTGTTGGAGGGCAGGGTTAGGTGGGATATTGTGAAGGAATTATTGGCTGTGAGGGTGGAGAGGCCCTGGCACAGGTTGTTCAGAGAAGCTGTGGCTGCCCCATCCCTGGAAGTGGTAAAGGCCAGGTTGGATGGGGCTTGGAGCAACCTGGGATAGTGGAAGGTGTCCCTGCCCCTGGCAGATGAACTTTAAGGTCCCTTCCAACCCAAGCCATGCTGTGATTTAACAACAATCAGGAGAAGAAAAGGAAAAATCCCTGCACAGCCAACCCATGTCTGAACAAACCTCTGGTGCATCTGAAATCTTAAAATGCCAGGTGGTTCTCTGTGGTTTAGGTTGTTCCAGCAGTTCTTTATCCTTTTCTTTGCCATCACAGGAAGCATTGATGGCACATCAACACAAGAGACGATCGTTTTGGTAAATTGTGTGTCAGTTTCCACAAACCTGTTTGAATCTTGCCTTTTATTTTTGCCTGCACCAAACATGATGTCATCTGTGGGACTCTTTTAGGAGGAATATAGAGCAGAAGGAATTAGCTGGCACAACATCGACTACATAGACAACTCCAGCTGCATCAACCTGATCAGCAAGAAGCCAACAGGGCTGCTCCACCTGCTGGATGAGGAAAGCAAGTGAGTAGGAAAGTGCTGGCTTTGCCAATGATATTTGGATTTTCTCTTCAAATGTGTTTATCCTTCAGTTTTACCTCTTGTGATTCTTCCCAGAAAGGTGCTGATTATCTCATTGGGCTGATTTGTGTCTCTGGTTTTGTTTTTGAGGTGGTAATGCAAGCGGTGGACAAGAAGCAAGCTGAGCAAAAAGCCTTAACAAATAATAATTCAAATTGTTTTTCCAGAATTTCTTCCATTAAAGGGAAAGGAGAAGGTTTCTCCTGCTTCTCTCCTCATTTTTCTCCCTGTCCCTTACGGTGTAACAACAGGAACATACTCGAGGCTGAGCTTAGAGTGAAGGGAGAAGCCGAGTGCGGATTGTGTTTGCTGTTAGTGGGGTACAAGGTGGATTTATCAATTTACTGCAAAAATTAAGCCAGGATGAGCTGAGGGCACTCCTGGTTAGGGGCTACACTTCCCCAGGGTTTCATGAGCATCAGGGATCCAGCTCAAATGTTCACCCTTGCTTCATCCCCCTGGCTCATCTTGGTGGAATTTCCCAGAGGAGTGTGTGGCTCTCAGCCTGCCTTTGGGTGGAAACTTTGGAGCAAAATGGTTTTTCCATCAGATACCCCTGGCAGTTCTCTCCCTGTGAAGGGCAGAGAAAGGTGTTTTTGCCCTGGTCCCCTCAGATCCACATGGCTGTGGCCCAGGACACGAGGTCTCCTCCCACCATTTGCTTGGAGGTTACTGCTCTGCTCCTTCTCTCGTTGAGTGATGCTGTCCCAGCAATTCCGTGCTGGGCTAAAACGCCTCAAGTTAGAGAAAGTTATGAATATACCCCAAACTGCAGATTTACATGAAGCTGGAGGGTGGAGGATTGCCTTGCTCCTACCCAGAGGCTCTGCCCAAGCAGGCACAGAAGTGGAAGCTCAGGATATCTCTGTTTTCCCTTTTGTGGCCGAGAAAGAAGAGGTAAAAGCTTTTCCCTTGTGTTTACAGCTCTCTTCTGTTTAATTCTTCCCACTCAGTTTCCCTCAAGCAACAAACCAGACGCTGCTGGACAAATTTAAGCGTCAGCATGAAGGGAGTTCCTACATCGAGTTTCCGGCGGTCATGGAGCCGGCTTTCATTATCAAACACTATGCCGGCAAAGTGAAGTACGGAGTCAAGGTCTGTCCCCCAGCTGTTCCCTGGGAGTTGTTTCCATTTAACTCTGGGATGGGGAGGGGGAGGCTCCACAGACATGTTCTGGGGAGGTTTTGGCTCAGGAAGAGACACGTGGGTCGGGAGAGAAGTGTTTGGTGAAAAACTTGGCTGGAATGAGAAGGTGGGGATTGGGGCTTCCTGTTCTCCTCCTCGTGGGCATTTGGGGGAGGAATTTAGGTTAGTGCTGTGTCCCGATGACAGGTTAAAACTGTGGGCCTGGTGTCCTTTCTGGGCTTGGTTTGTGTAGCAAACCCAATGTTTTACTCATCAGGAGCCAGTTTTAAGGCAGGTCATGTGAGCTCGGGTCTCGGCATCCCACTGCCCCAGGTACTTCCTGAAATCCCGCGGGAACCATTTCAAAGTTGACCCTATTTCTACTCATGCAAGTTAATGGCAGAGGGAATTCTGGTGGGCAGGGGAGCCTGAGGGATAAAGAGCCTCGGGATTTAATTGTGTTTCTGATGCAATAAATGCCCACGATAAGCATCAGAGATGATGGTCGGAAAGAGTCATCTAATATGGGAGCAGAAAAGGAAGATGGAAGCAGGATTCAATAGCTGTGGAAGACCTTACCCAGAATATCATGTGGATATTGTTTATTTTCCTCTTTTCTCCCCTTCCTTTTCCTCCTTCCCCAGGATTTCCGGGAGAAGAACACAGACCACATGCGGCCGGACATCGTGGCTCTGCTGCGGAGCAGCAGGAATGCCTTCATCTGCGGAATGATCGGCATCGACCCCGTGGCCGTGTTCCGCTGGGCTGTCCTCAGGGCCTTCTTCAGGGCCACGGTGGCCTTCAGGGAGGCTGGGAAACGATACGTGGAGAAGAAAACTGGTACGTGTGTCCCTCTGCTAATCCTGGTGCCTGTTTTGCAGTTGAGGTCTAAGATATTATTATACTGTTTTAAGTAGCCTGATTTATGAAGTGATTTATCTGTTAAAAAACTTGTTAAAATAGCAGATAGGGTTTTTGAAGAAGTTACATTTAAAAGGGACATTTGGATTTTAACAGATCACAGGGAAATATTTTCACTTTACTGCTGCTTGAATTTTTCTGTTTTGTAGAATGTTCAGATAGGAAAACCTGAACATTCAGAGGTGTAAAAATTATCCAGCAGAAAAGGCAAATTGGTTTCATGAGAGTTCTTGAGCCGTTACAACCGAAAAAAGGCAATAATTCTTCTCTGTCATTTTCCAAGCTGTTCACCCTTTCAGCTCCAAGAGAGCGTGTCTCTTGTGTAGCAAAATTCATGGCTTTGCAGTCACCCAGAACAGCCTCACAGGCATTAAATTAAAGAAAAGTGATGGTGCATCATCATGCTGGGGCAGGCAAGGCCTGGCTGTGCTTTCAGACCATTTCTCTGCATAAAGCAATTTGGGGCAGATGGGTACAAGCCATTACTATTCATTTCTGGGCACAAGAGGGCTTGAAATTCACAATGAAATTAGAGCCTCAGCAGGGAAAATGTCAACTGAGTTAAAATTAAGCCCAGAGCTGCCCCATGAATTATTTTTTTAATCAGAGAGGTGCATCATGGAGGAGCCTGGGACAAGGAGCATAAGGATGGAAACTGTGCAAGCAGAAAGAATCATTTTCTTGGGAGCGAATCCCAAGAAGAGCAGGAGGCAGAAAAATCAGCTTTCAGCTCCTCCTGGCAAACCGCTCGGATGCGGTGGAAGGAAGGAGATGTTCCTCATGAACCAGGGTCTGTCTGGCACATGCAGGCACGTTTATGGACAGCGGGGCTTCGTGATGCTAAGAGGGAGATGGCAAAGACCTTTGGCTTCCAAAATCTGTCTTTGCATTTTCATCTTGCATAAAGCCCAGGTTGAGCCAAAGTGAGCTGGCCCAGGAGATGATAATATGTTCAGGCTTGGGAAGTAAGAGCTGATTTCAAGCCCTGCTTGGCTTTCTGTGTCTCTGACCACTGGTCGTGCTCGTCTCCTCACTCCTCAGCTGCCCCTCTGCTCTTCAGTGTGGAGTTTGTGGCCAAACTTGCTTATATCTATATTATATCAATATATAGGTATAAATTTGAGTCCTGGAGGTTTTCAGACAATTCTGAGACTCAGTTCTTACATTGCTTTCTATTTCCATGCCAAAACTAACTAATCATAGTGGTGGCTGAGTTTCTAAACCTTTCCTAGCATGTGGTGCTGCTCTTTAAGTCTGTCTGGTGTCCTTTGACCTGTTTTCAAATGGCTTTCTTTGTAACCTCTGCTTTTTGAGTCAAAGGAAAAGAAAAAAACACACAAGCACTCAGAAAGCTGTAAAAGGTTTGTCTTCAACTTCCTGACAACTCTCAGATCATTTGTACCCAGGCAGACGGCTTGGCCAGTGTCTGGACAGTGGGATGGGCTAGTGCAGTGTGATACATCCTCTGCCAGATGCTGCAAGTCTCTTCTCCCTAAAACAATGCAGAAAAGCCCCAAACTGATATTTTGCACTTAATGGCAGAAAGCATTTGGGAGTGATTAAAGTATCACTAAAATAACCCCATCTCCAAAGTAAACAGCAGAGAATCAAAGACAGCACGTGTTTGAGGTTTATTTTGTGTTTTAGCAGACCTTAATGTCTTTATTGAGCCAGATTTGAGCATCTCACTGCCCACAACCGTGGAGCTTTTGATACAATGGTGGTAGATAAGTGAGAATAACTTCTCTCACATGTGTTCATCCACATGTGCACATTTAATATCTGCATAGAAGTTTTTTTCAAGGCAGGTGTGGTGAAGAAGCAGGGAAATATCTGCACCAGGCTTCTTTCATTTAGGGCTCTTTGCACTCTTTTGTCTCAACCCCAGCTGAGTCTCTCTTGCTTTTCCCCATCTAAGTCACCCTTGCAACATCCAACGGGGATTTTCCTGAAAAATCCCTAGCTTTTGGATAATCAGCTCTGCAAAATTTTGCTCTGCTTTCTCTTTGCATCATCCTCTTGGTTATCTCCTCCATGCCAGCAGTGCCTACCAGTGCTGCGGATGCTCCTGGAAGGATAATCAGCATTTTTCCCTGCTGGCTTTGGGGACTCTCCTTTTTTTTGTGCTCCTGATAGTGCAGCTTTTGGTAACTGTGTGTTTGTCCTCGTGAACCTGGAGGTGAAGAGCAGCAAAGTGGAGTCAATGTGAATTTTGTTGGGTGTCTTTCTCTTCTGCCCAAGTGCTGCCAACTTTCACTGGATGGGACACAACCTGCAGTTGGCTGAAGGGTGGAATTCTTCAATAATTTGATTTTTAATTATTTTTATCAGTGAGTTTATCGTAGAGGATTTAAATGGTCCAATAGAACTATGTGTTTGAAGTAGATTTGTTCATGAACTTTGATTAAAGGAACATTATCAAGCTTTTTAGGGAAGAAATTTGGCTGATTGACTTTTTTTGCTGTGTCATTGCTATGAATTTATTACACAAAAGAAATCCCTAATCCTTTGGTGGAAAAGATGGTGCTATTCATATAAACCTGACTGTGGAGGGTCCCAGCTTTCTCATCCTGATTTTGTTGGACCCAAATCCTTGCTCTGACAAAGGTCTCGTGGTCCTGGGCCTGTGCCCACTCTCAGTGGGCTCTGCAGCTGGATTTGGCCACCAGGGATTGGTCTGTGGGTCAGTGCCTGCTGTGGACCTCCATAGTAACACCTCATCAAAAACAATCCCAGTGGCTTCTGCAGATTTATCCCCAAAGCTGGGCACCAAAAAAAAACCCAACCTCCTGTGAAATAATTAAAAAACCCCACCTATATTTGCCAAATAAAGGTGGCAGCAATCCAAAACTTGGTCCTTGAGGTCTCACTAATGTTAAAGTGAGGAAGAGGCCCCTTGAGAGTGTTCCTTTGGGAAGCTCATGCGGGTCCTTTCCGATGAGTCGATGTGTTGGTATGAAATGCTTCCGTATGTGCCGGCACAAGGTAACTCCTCGGTGACCTCATCACACCTCACGGGAGTGTCACATGTCCCTTGGCACGGCCAAGGGTGACAGAGAGGTTGTCACAGTGTCACCTGTGTGACCTCTCCTCCACCCCACGGTCAGAGCTGGGACACCAAAACTCCTCTTGGTGGTGCAGCGGTGGCTCCTTCTAACTCTGGGCCTCAAACTCAAACTCCAATCTGCCCTCCAGGAATATGGAACCCTTGTTTAATGCAAAGAATTTATATTATTTCTTTGAACTGCCCTTGTCTGAGCAAAGCGTGGCACTGGGCTGCAAGGTAAGGATTCCAGGTGGCCCTGTCAGGGAGCATCTGCACCAGGAACTGCGGGAAGCTCCTGGCAGAGGCAAAGAAGGGTTTTAAAAGAAATTAATAGAAGTAAATTTATGTAATAATCTAATTTTTGCCCAAAGAATCTTGGAGCAATTAGAAAGTGATTATGCTCTGGCTAAGAAGGATTATAATTGGGATTGGGATGTGATCCAGCTCTTGTGCCACAGCTCCGTGTCCGGAGGAAACCAGAGTTAAATTGTGTCGACACGACCCTCAAGCTCTCACATCCCTGGGGCTCGTTCTTGCCCCTCTCCTGATTTCTGCTCATATAATCTCTCTTTTTTCTCAATTTTTTTTTGTTTGTTTTTATTTTGCTTCCCAAGGGCATGATGATGCAGTGCCATGTGCGGTTTTGAAAAGTGTGGATAGTTTTAGCTTTCTCCACCACCCAGTCCATCAGAGGAGCTTAGAGATCCTGCAGAGGTGCAAGGAGGAGAAGTACAGTAAGGCTCCCCCACCCACCCTCCCTTCTGATATGACACTCACACCAGAAATGGAAACCAGGTGCATTCTGTGTCCAAAGGGTCAAAAACAACGCCCCAGGAGCCTTCCAGTATCAAGCCAGTGCCTTAGAGCAATTTGGAGCCTATTGGGAAACCATTAGGCACAGCTGGAAGAGGAAAATGAAAAGCAAAATCACCTCTCTGGAGGTATCGCATCATTGGTGGTTTCCCCGTTGATGTTAATAAGGAATATTCCTGATACAGGGCACGGGACTGGTAAAGCCGGAATTTGACTTCATTTAGGTTTCATTGGGTTTCAAAACTAACTTCAGCTTGTGAAAAGATTGTCTCCAAGGGCTTTTGCTTAAAGCAGAGGCGTTTGGCAATGTTACTTTACAGAATGAGTTAAGTAGAGATGCACTTGGTCTCCATTTCTTCCTCCTCACTCATTCTCTGTCACGTAACAAACTCATCCTGCATGACAACATGGACACACTCCTGCCTGCACTGCTCTGTTTTATTTACATATAAAGAGAGATTTGGTGCTCTCCTGTTTAGCTGTCTCATTTTCCTGCCGTTATCCTCTCCCTTCGTGTTGCACGTTGAAGCTGACAGCACAAGCTCTGCTGTGCGCGGGCAGAGCCTCAGCCCAAGGTGCTTAAATATGAAATTTAGGGGTAAATGCAAACCACCTTTTTTCTCTCTGCAGACCTGAGTGTGGTAAGTGCAGTGGGTGCATTTTAAGTCTTCACAACTCTGGATTTCCTGTTAGAAACTTTCTGTCAAGTGTCTGTGCTTGCTGCACTCTGTGGGGTTGGGGAGCAGAAATGGTTTAGTTCTTAATTTAGACTTCCATTCTTGTTTTAACTACATTGCTTTTTCCTACAAGTTCCCACCACAGCTCTAAGAAAATGTAAAGGAATGATACTAAATTTGACTAGATTTTAGATTTTATTACATGGTGTTGTGCTTAGTGATCTCACAGATGCTACTAAGAAACTATTGAAAAGGAAGGTGATTAACAGTAGAGTAATTTTACTTGCAATTCATTCATCAATTTCACCTTTAATTTGCAAGTTAACTCAGCAGTTTGGGAGGTTTTGGGAGTTTATTTGCAGTTTTTTAGTGGGAAGAAGGAAATTCGTACAACCAAGGAACTTTAACTTAATGGGAAGCAGCGAAGTTGAGCTCAGCATCTTAAAACCCCACTTATTATAGTCTGGTCCACACAGTTTGGGCTCTCTCAGGATTGGTCTGATGTTTGGATCCAGTATCACTGTAGTTTGTGAACTGGCCAAGAGCGTCTTCCCAGACCAACAAGTAATTCCTGTTCTGCATCCAGAAATCATTCCCATCTTCCCACAGGGTGTTCTGCTCTCCCAGGCTCCCCAGCTTTGGCTAAACCAGGCTTGGAGAGTGTGTGATTTTTCCGTTCCGAATTCAACAGGTTCGTGGGCCCCGCAGGCGAAGCTCTTCGGGCTGAGGTTACCCTGGGGACTCGACTTTCCCATGAATCAGATGAGGTCACATCCATGTCATTCTTGAGAGAGGAACCAAGATCATCTCCTTGTCTTGAATTGTGCAATTAGTCCTGCCACGAAAAAAAGAGAGAAAACTAATTGATTTGATGAGTTTATTGAGATTCCCTTTAGGTCCCTCTGTATTCAGCTTCTGTAGCCAGCTGATCACCCTTCCCTGGCCATCTCAGCTGCTTCCCTGGCACTGTTGGATCCATCAATTAATAGTCTTCCTCCAGAGCAAGGCACTGGGTTTAGACATCCCTGAGCTCAAGACCAAAGGTCTGCTGGTTGGTGTTCCTCAGCAGGGAGTAGACTGGGATTATCCAAGGCTCCTCTCAATGAGGACAAAGACCTATTGGGCAAATCAGGCCATCTTTGTGAAACCCTCCAGCTGAAGAAAAGGGAATGTGCTTGAAAAATCAGAATAATTTCCTGCCTGAAATGTAAAATAGATCATGCTGTGTCTGGGCTGGATGAAGGGAGGGCATGGTTGCCCTCACACCACTGTCCTTTCATGCAGAGCATTAATATTTACAATATCCTATATTCACTATACAGAATTCTCAAAGCCACATGTGACTCATCAGCTTAAATCTAAGACCTGTTTCCCTTCTGTTTGTAAAATTCCCCCCTATATTTCCCAGAAAACAGACTACATCAACATGGCAGCTTTTATTTGGCTGGGACACTGCCAAATTTCTGCTTTAAAGAACCAAGTGATGGCACAACGTAGAAAAATCTTCATTTTTGGTCTGTCTGAAGCAATTCTCTTCAACCCCATTTGTGCACCAGAAATTTTATTAATCAACAAATCGCTCAAGGTGCTGAGCTGGCAGAATTATGAGGCAGTTTTAATTCAACTTGTCCCTGGAAGCCTGAAAGAGAAATCTCCTTTTCCCAAGCAATGCCAGGATATTTTGATACAACCTTGCCTTCATCACTTCAGCCCAACTTGGGTTGGAAGGTGTTTTAGGCGTTTTCTTTGGTGGGGAGTGCAGGGAAGTGAAGGAGGACAGATTTGGCTCCAGAAAGAAGGCTGTGGACTAAAAAAATCTTGGAAATACCAGTGAAAGCCCATTTTTCATGGAATGCTTTAGGCTGGAGAAGCCACCTGTGCATTAATGGGGAAGTATCCAGGTATATTTCCTATATAAAAGTAGACCCAGTTAGAGCTTAGGTTCTTTTTTTATCTAAAACTAACTACAAAAAGTACTAATACAATATTTCAAGCAGATTCTCGATTATTCCCATTTTTTTCCTCTTTACAACTGGGTTTCTGTGCTGTAAACCAGCAACTTTGGGCACAGAAATGCCAGTCTTGGAAGAGTTAAGAGAATACTCCTAGGACAGGAAATGTAGCCCAAAAATGGTTTAAATGGCAAAAAGAATGATTGAAAAGAGTTTTGAGCTCAAGGCACTCACATGAATTAGCTAGCTGCCTGACTTTCCAAAATCCTCCAGAGTTGGAGGTTGCCAAACATTCTCAGCAGAAGGGATTTGGTCCTGCCTCGGAGCACAGGAGGGATTGAAGATGACCTGTGGCAGCACATTCCCAAATTTCCTTTTGCCCACATTTCCAGGACATTTGGACACCTTTAGATCCAGTCACTTCACCGAATGGACCTTTCCAAGCACCTCCTGCCCAGCGTTCAGCTTCAAGACAAACTGTTGCAGCATCTCACCAGGTCCAGGAGGATGGGAGATGTCCTGTTAAAGGGATGTCACCCGTGAAGGTTTGGTAGGAATTCATCCTCTCTTCAGGGATTTCAGGCTCTCAGGAATGGCAGAGCAGCCGGACGAGCTCAGGGCTCAGCGTATCTGCTTTGTGTTCATCTTTGAGAACAAAATGATCCTCAGGACACCTTTTAGCTCAACACCTGGGTTGTGTTAAATAGGAAAGTGATAAATGTGGGGTCCACTAAACCAGAGTTTAGACCTCTTTCTTTTTAGGGTGGGGGTTTTTTTTAGCATTTTTCCCCACCTCAGATGTCTCAGGGTAAAATAAAATCCATTTTCCCTGCATCCAGGTGAGCACTGAGATGTTTCTTGTCTCACAGCAGTGATTTCCAGACAGTTAGAAAATTGCTCAGCTGTTTTCATGTCAAACTCCAGATTATCAGATCTCTAAATTTCGGTGGTTTAGTAGCTTGAAACGTGTTTTGTTGTCTATGAAAATTTTCTCCTGTCTTCCTAAAATGCTTGGTTACAAAACATTTCCACCTGGGGGAAGATAGCAGCTTGAAACAGCTGCTTCTGTAACCATGTGTAGCAGCTTCCTTGACTGAATATCAAATAGATCTTTTATTTAGTATCTTATTTTATTAGGGATACTTTATTACGTATAAATTGCTCTAAAACTAGATATCAAAGGAGAGAGGTTCAGTGGGCAATCAAGCCTATAAAAAGTAGCATATTAAGTATTTTCTACTATGTTCATATGTTTGTAGGGAGGGAGGGAAGAAGTGTCAAAGGAATAAATGACCATTTTTCCAAGCACCCTGTTTGTGTCCAGGTGTTTTCTCATGCAACTGGGTTGTCCCATGCGCGGGGGAAAGCTTGGGAATATCTTGGCCGTGCAGCACATGGGTGGCTGGTCCCCCCCATCTACCTTCATGTTTGCTGGGACATGGTACATGTGTGGGAGGGCAATTAGAGGGCTTGAACAGTGTTAATTACTCGCAAGGGTGATGACTGTGGCAGAGGTGGGAGCGATGGGCATGTCGGCATCCTTGGCACCTGGGAATGCCCAGCATGTGCCAGGACACACCCACGCTCCTCCTCAGGGCTGAGCTGTGTCTCTGTTAATTGACTGCTGGGGCCGAGCCAGGGAGAAACATCTTGCTTCATGTGCTGCTCCAGGTATCACTCGGAAGAGCCCACGGACACCACTCTCCGACCTCCAGGGAGTCAACACCATCAACGAGAGGACCCAGCGGTAAGGCCCTTTCCACACCAGGAAACGTGGGCTGGGAGGGCATTGCCTGGAGTTACAAATGACTGTGTTGATGTTTCTCCCATCTTGCTTCTCAGTTTTTGTCCTCTCTTCATTCTTTCTGTGTGATCAGATCTAAACATCTTTACCTGACTAAACAGCAGGCATGGGAAGTGACTTCCCTGCGTCAAAGCGCAGCAGTTGTGAGTGGAGTGGTGGCCCAGGTGGTGGGAAACTTAAAAAAAATGAATGGATATGCCAATATCAAGGAAATATTGTTTAATGAGGATGGGTTTGGAGGCAGAACTGCCCTCACACAGTGTGTGGTGGCTCAAGACACCCCAGAGTGGGGAGGACCTGGAAGTGGGGTTTGAGGTGGTACCTTGCCAAATACCTGCTCATTTTTAAGGCAAAAAAGCACATTAACCTCAAAACTACTCAACTTTTACAGATTTTAGGTACGAGTTTAGTTTTTAATCCTTCCCTGAAGGTTCTGGCCATTTACCAGCTACTTAATGGGCCTTTCTTGTTCTAAGAGTCAGTTCTACACTTGGAGATGCAAATCTGTGCCTCCTGTGCAAAAGCTTTGCCATATTCATTTAAGAATTAAGTTGCTTGTGAAGCCAAAGTCTTCATTTCCAAGGGATATCTGGGCACTGCTGCTCCTCCTTTTCCCCAGCAACTCTTGTGCTATCCCTCAGCAGAGCCCAGGAAGTCTAATTATCCAATCCCAACTCTGAAGGGTCATGGTGCCTCTCCGCTTCCCTCTAAGCAGGTGTGTGTGTGTTGGGGGAAGATACGAAATCAGAGCATCCTAAAAACCCTGCTTGGAGCTGCAGACCTCCAGCCGTGAGTTCATAGCTACTCTGAGTTTTGAGAGGAGCCCAGAACAACTCAGGAGGAATCTGAGACTGTCTCCTGAAATGTGTCCATCAGATCTTATATCTCAGAGGGTTCCCTTCCACGCAAGATAAAATATCCTCCAAATACATGCTAAACCTAATTTTTAATGGCTTTAATGCCAAACAGCCATGACAGAAATTAGGTACATGTTGTTCCTTTTTCTAGGGGAAGAAAAGTGGCTTCTTTTGCCTGGCTTTGTTCATCATGTGCCTTCTGAGTGTCATCAAGACCAAAATGCCCCTCTTGCTTTGAATTCCTTCCCTCTGAGAGTGCTGGTGGCACCCTACTGGAGGAGAACTGAATGTTCTCACAACATTACAAGTCAACTTACGTGCAGTGTTCAGAGAGGATAGAATTTTTATGGGATTGATGGATTGAATTCATAAACCTGTGCCACTTATTGAGTTTTAGCAGAAATCCAGGTGGTGCAAGCAGTCCCACCCTGTGCTGGGAAGGTGGTGCAGCCCTGGTTGTCCTCACATCCATCTTTCCCACCCCTCCTTGTCTTTCTCCTGCTTCTGCAGCTGCTGGGGCTCAGATCTCTTGGGTCTGTGATGACATTCGAGGCAGGGCAGGTTGGTGTCTCCAGATGACGTTCACTCTTTCTGGCAGCTCTGGTTGTGCAAGTTTCCCTCAACATAATGTAAGGTGAAACTTTGTCTCTGTGGAGATGCCCACGTGTAGATAAGAGGAGTCCTGCAGTTTCTCCAGCAAGCCTTGGGTGCATGAGGAACCTCTGGGAAGTGGGATGGGGCTTTTCTTGCCTGCCCATCTCCATCTTTGGAGGCACATTAGTTCAGGAGCTTGGGCTGCTGATGTTTTTATAGCCCAAAACATTTCAATTATCTCAGCAAGGGGTTGTTGTAAAGTCAGGGAAAGTCCTCATGACCCAGGCAATGAGGGGATGTGTTTATTTACTGTGGGGTTCAGTCTGTGGTCTGCTGTGTTGATGTGGCTTAACCAACCCCAGCAGAGCAGACAAATTGCCTTAAACAGCCAGAACTAAGGGCAGCAACTACTGTGTCTTTTCATCCTCCTCAGCAGCTGTGTCCTACCAACAGACTCAGTTCGATACTTTTACTGGTATATTTGCAGAAAATGTGCTTTAAAACTGTCCTGACCCCTGTGTTCCTCCTGATCTCATGCCTCAGGAGCACAGTCTGAGATCTTTACTTCCCTTGGGCCCTGTCAATGATGGGGCCCCAAATGTCACCTGTGCTCCTTCCCTCTGGAAGCACAAACTGGGTCTCTCACAGGATCTCTACTCTCCATCCTGCACTTTCGGAGTAGGCAGGTAATGGATGACTTTGCTCTGAGGAGTCACATCACCCTTGATAAATGCTGGTATTTCAGTTAGATTGCTCTCCTTGAGCAAGAAGAGGTAAATACAAGGGTGCAGGTCTAGAAGAGAGATTTGCTTTACCAGCTTTCCAGCAGATAGACCGGCAAGGGATTTACGGCACTAAATTAAACAGGAATTTGCTTTCAAAGCCATCTCATGATCATGTAGTCACTGATAAGGCTGCTTGTACATCCAACCCACATGATAGCCCGGGGCTTGTTTCTAAAAGCAATTTTGAGGCATGACATCACACAGGAAGTCATTGTGGAGGGTTCAGGGAGCCAACAGCTCTCCTCTGATCTCAGAAGAAAGTGGATGGGTGGATTGCACGTGGTGGGGGGCTGGAATCCAGCCTTCAATGGAGCTGCATGCACTGAAGCGCCTCACCGGCTGTGGAGTAATGAGAGCCATGCCATGGGTAATCCAAAGCACCCGGGCTGGCTGGGATCCTGCTGGTTTGAGTTCACTGATGACACTTTAATGTGCAGGGATGTCTGAGCAGGTGCTGCTCAGTCTGTCTGGAAGCAGCTGGTTGGGCTCAGTGAGCTGATTGACCTCCTTTAAGTACCCAAAGTGTGTATCAGTCCCATATTTGTGTATCCATCCTAAATTGTCCATAATAAACAGAGCTGTCACTTTATTTCTTTGCTTTTTCAATACCACATGGGAATTCCTAGGGGTTTCCATTCTCTGGTCTTGTTCAGAGTCTGTATATCCACACCTGCTGTCCAGCTGACAGGGGCATTGAGGTCGGCCAGAATTAATGAGGGGTTGTAGATCCCAAAAGTGGCTGTTGAGGTTTAATGGTGCCCATCAACTGGTGGGTCTTTTTCCCACCTGCAAGTAGGAGTTTTCTGATGGATGGGAACCTTGCTGTGGACAGGAGGGATCACCTGGATATTCAAGTTTCTCTCTAACCATCCTTGAGTTGAACCTGCTTTAAAAAAGCAGGTCCTAGAGCGCTCAACCAGGGGTTTTACTTTACTGTGATTCATCACTTCTTTTAATAGTGGTACATGTCAAAATGCTGATTTAATGAGGCCAGGAAGGAATTTGGGAAGTGCTGCAGCAAGGCAGGAAGGAGACTTTGCTCTGAGGCCCTGGCTCCAGGCTCTGAGCTGGCTGAAGGAGCAGCTTTACATCCTTTGTTTTTTAATTTCCATGTGACACTTGAGGTCTGCCCTTCCTCCAAATCAAGGCTTTAAGGCAAAGGGTTGCCTTGTTGTCAGACCTCAGAAGTGGCTGGTGCCAGAAGTTCTATTTAAACTACAGTGTCCTTCGGCATCCTCATGACCTGCTGCTGCTTGGAGTTTTCTCCTGTTCCTTTTCCTCTTGGCTGAGACAGATCTGGGGGGGATTGCAGACCCCACACCCTTCCTTAAATCACTTTTTTTTCATGTGATGGTTTTTGCAAGGCTGATAAAAAAATTTAAAATTAAAAAAAAATAAGACAACAAACCACCCAAAGTCTGGCAGTTGGGGGCTGCCCATCAGAGGCTTCATGTAACCCCAGACATCATAGTAACACTCTTTAACTCTGGAAATTCTTTGCCCTGATGTGTATTTTGGTTAAGTATCTGTTTCCCTCCCTCCAAGAGAGGATTTTGGTTCCTCTCACTGTTCCCTTCAACCTTGCTGCAGCCAGGTGAGCATTCCTGGAGAGCACAGCAGTTCTGCTCCACAGCAGGGAGGACCAAACTGGGGGGTTAATCTGTGATCAGGTCCCAGTGAGGGATTCTGTCCAGCTCAGTAGTCCAGCTGGGCTGGGGCTGACATCCCTCTTGCTGGCAAATAATTAGTTCATTGCAAATTACATTTGCTTTTTCTTCCCCTAATGGAATGACTGTGGGAATTAGAGGAGACAGAGCCAGCACCAGCGATCATAGTCCAGAGGCCACATGACCAGAGGTCATGACCTTCAGCCCACCAAAGGTATTTGGGGGTATCTGCAAACTCAAGGTTTCTGTCTGGGAGAGCTGGAAGCTCTCATTTTTGCTACTGATAATTTGATGCTTTTACGAATATTTGATCTTTAAAAGGTGCTTAAGCAGCCCAGTCATGGGATCTGACATCATGGGCTCATCCCATGGGAATGAGTGAACGGTGGAAAGAATAAAGCCCCGGCTCATTTTTTACCAATGGTAAAGGATGTCTTTTTTATTGCATCACACAACTGTGGGTTTTTCTCTCTTCCCAACGGTATTGGGTGCTGCAGGGATGCCTACGCAGTTGGCTGGAATGGCAGGATGGGAATGAGGCACAGCAGGCTCGCCAGCCCCAGCACCTTCCTGGACAAAGATGGGATCTTTGTCAGCGCCACCAACAGCAAACTACTGGAGAGAGCCCACGGCATCCTCATGTCAGTACAGGAGGGGATCTGGACTTCATTCCTGGGGCACAGTGAGCAGCACGGGTGGTTAGAGCGTGTGAATAGCCAGGATATCAAACTAGCGGGGTTTCAGGCAGACTTGGAGGTGTTTCCCAGTTGGGTCAAAGGGACCTCAGGATGTTTGACACATCTGATTTAACTCCTGTCAGTTGTTTGTAATGACAGACCCAGGGAAGAGAGAAGGAACAAACCTGCTGGTCAGACCAGTGATGTGATGCCCTCCTGGTTTTTAATGTGATATCAAGGTTCCCATTATAAATTAGGTGAGGAGATGCTGATTCTCACTGTAACCTCACATGAAGGTGCAGAGAATATCCCAGCGTGGCTGGAGTTAACGTGGGGGATGAGAAGCAGGAGGGTGGTCAGTCCTTCCACAGTGCCACTCCCTTGCTCTACCCAAATTACCGACATCCCATTATTCCCCTTGGAACTGTTCCCATTAATTGGATACCTCCTTCTCAAATCTGTGCCTCTGAAGTTACAAACCCACCTGCAGCAGGCAGAGCAGCCCAGTTTCAGTGCAGGTTGGAGGCAGCAGCTGCTGGGGGGGATCTGGAAGGGCTTGTTCGTAAACTTCTCTGTTCCGCATATGTGGATTAATCTGAGCTGTTTATTGTCTCCCCAGGCGCAATAAGAACATCAAAGCCAAACCAAACCTCCCAAAGGTGAGTGAGAAGCAGCATTTCTCCTTTGCTGGTCCCTGGGTTAAGGTTGGGGATACAGTGATGAGATGCTGATGGGTTATGAAGACCACTGTGTCAACACCAAGACCTTGGTCTACTCAGCTCTGTTCAGGATTCTTTAATTTAAATAAACCCAAAAGATTTCAGCCCTGATTTGTGCTGGGAATGAGAGGTATGAGGCCTTCCATCCTCCTTGGAACTACTCTGGTGCCTCTTCTCCTCCTCCTGGGAAGGAGCATGTTATGTGCTGGTGCAATTGAATAATTAAATCTCTACACTGAAATGAGACAATAGGGGATGCAGGAGGGCTGGTACCTGACAGACAACAGACTTGGCGTATATTCACTTTCCCTCCATTGTGGCTGCATTTATTGTATTTTAAGAGATGCCAAGAGATCTGTTTGCTCAGAACAGTAACACTGGTCCTTGGTAGTGCTGCATCGGTGGTCAGGATGGGAGACCAGGAGGAGCAAACATTGGTTTTACTCCTCTCTGTGTCCGTGTTGGAGCTGAAGAGGCAATGATGCAATGAATGGATTAAGGGAATCACAGAATCATAGAATGGTTTGGGTTGGAAGGGACTTTAAAGCTCATCTTAATCCAACTCCCCTGCCATGTCCAAGGAAAACCTTCCAACCAGACCAGGTTGCTCCAAGCCCCATCCAGCCTGGCCTTGAACACTTCCAGGGATGGGGCAGCCACAGCTTCTCTGGGCAACCTGGGTAAGGAGGGATGTAGGATAGTAGGGTAATAACATCTAGATTTTCTATGGAGTCTCTCTTTTTCCACAGCACCTGCTGGATGTGAAGTCCCTCAAACACCTCACGAACCTGACGTTGCACGACCGCATCACCAAATCTCTTCTCCACCTCCATAAGAAGAAAAAACCACCCAGCATCAGTGCCCAGTTCCAGGTAAACCTTTGATACAGAGCTGGACTAAAGCAAATACCTGCTTGGGATCCCCAGGGTGCCCAGGAGGACAGTGGCAGGCACAGTCCTGAGCAACGCTGCCCACCGTTTAGGCCATGAATTCCACTGAGGACAAGGCTTTAGGAAGCTGGGAGACACCCTGCAGCTATTTAAAGGGTGTAAATGGAGAGAAATAAGAGTGGTGATGGATATGGTGGGGGATGACAAGGTGGAACACGATGGGACACAAGGATCACAGAGTATTTTGAGTTGGAAGAGACTCATGAGGAGCTTCAAGTCCAACTCTGCAGTGAATGACCCCTGCAGGGATTGAGCCACAGCCTTGGCATTATTAGCACCAGGCTCTAACCAATCTAATGTCAGGATGAGCTGCAGAGTGGAGTTTTTTGTGTATCCCCATCCTCTGGTACCTCCCTTTCCAAGCTGTCGCGTTCTGGCGCTTTCTTCACTAAACCAGAAACCATAAAATCCCAAAACAATGGTTTTTGCAGGGTTTTTTTCCTTGCATCCATCATAATCTCAGCCAGGATGAGAATTTTAATAGGGGCAGAAAGGTCAAACTCATGCTGAACTATCTCCAGGCAGGAAGAGAATTCAGAGGAGGGAGCCATCCAGCATTTGCTATGTGTCAGCCACCCATCCCTGGGAATCGCTGCAGGGAAAATCATCCCCCAAGGGCTTGGTAGTGCTGGGCTCACAGTTGGACTGAAGGATCTTAAAGGTCTTTTCCAACTTAAATGATTCTGTGATTATTCTGTATGAGCAGCAGGGCTTGGAAACTGCTCCAAGGCACATGCACAAGCAGGTGGTGATATTAGAAAGCAACTTTTCAGGGAAAAATTGATTTCCAAGCAAGTCTGGACTGGGTTTGACTTCTAATTTTGATTGGTTTGGGGTTTTCTTGGAGATATGAGTCATTTTTAGAAAGTATTCTTGTGTAGGTATGGATAAAATTAGATAATTGAAAATATGTGCACACACACACATAAATATAGATATATATAATTTGCAGAATGTACGTCTGTATATATATTTATATATTTGTGCATTTATATATTTGTATATTTATATACTTCAAGTATACTTGGAGGTGTTTCCCAGTCAAAGTGACCCCAGTACATTTGACATGTCTGATTTATGTATTTATATATTTATACATATATGTACTTTTATTTATTTATGTGTATGGTTTTTAAATTTATATATTAAGCTTTGTCTAGTCTGGTGGTGTTCTGCTCAAAATCCACTTCTGCAGAGCTTAATTCATACTCGTGGAGGGGTTGAAACAGGGATGTCTTGGAGTGAAATGCCTTCCCCAAAGCTGTTCACCCTTCCAAACTTTGAAAAGCCTGAGGGGGCACAACTGATATTTTTAGATATGTTTTTCCAGCATATCCAAATCAAAGACCAATGATTTTACTGAATACTTGTTAGAGAGAAGCATTTGGAGGGAGAAAGCAACAAGATGGCTTTTCCAATCAAGAGCAGAGTAATCAAATTGTGGTGCATGGAATTGGGTCACAGGCAGGAAGCACAAATGATTCCACTCATGAGGTGGGGGTTGGTTTTTTGCGGATAAACTCTGCTTTGTGCCTAATGCCTCCACACTGGGCTCACAGCTGCTCCATCTCCGTGGATTTTGACTATCCCTATGCTTAGGGTAATCTAGAGGGGAAATAGCTGCCTTGGAGGGTGCTCTGGGAGCAGGGATGGCTTTCCTGGTAGAAAACTGAACTACTGGGATCTAGAAATGTAGAGCAACCCCGTTATCCTGTGGTGCCCCTGAGACAGGGATGAAACGATTCCACATCCCCTGAGAGACCCAATATAGGTGGTGAAAGAGTGGATGACTGGAAAGTTTTGCAGGCACAGGGAAAAAGGAACAGGGTACGGGGTTAATCTGTGACCTCGCGTGTCCTTTGCGGATTCCCGATGACCGGAGCTGGCGCCAGATGGCAGAGGGTGCCTGGACCATCTGCCGTGCACAGGGCGGCTCTGGCTGCTGAGGGAATGGAAACATCCCCTCCTGTGGGGCTGTTCCTGCAATTCCCAGTGCCAGGAGCGCTCCGCTTGCCGAGCTTTCACGGGGCTTTTCGGCAAAGGGGTTATAGCCCCTAGAGAGCTTCCAAAGGAGGCAACAGGGATGGGGAAGGGCCTGGAGGGGCAGCTGAGGGCACTTGATCTGTTCCACCTGGAGAGGAGGAGACTGAGGGGAGACCTCACTGCAGTTACAACTTCCTCATGAGGGGAAGGGGAGGCCAGGCACTGATCTCTGCTCTGTGAGGATCAGTGACAGGACCCCAGGGAACGGACTAGAGTTGTGTCAGGGCAGGGTCAGGTTGGATCTCAGGAAAAGGTTCTTCCCCCTGAGAAGGCGGGGTTGGGCACTGAACAGGCTCCCCAGGTCAGTGGGCACAGCACCAAGGCTGATAGAGGTCAAGGAGCATTGGGATGATCCTCTGGGGCACCTGGTGTGACTCTTGGGGATGGTCCTGTGCAGGGGCAGGAGTTGAACTGGATGATCCTTGTGGGTCCCTTCCAACTCAGCATCTTCTGGGATTCTGTGATTCCCTCCCACCAGCCCGTGTGGGCACAGTGGGATGCAGCAGCATGGTTGCTCACTGATAGTTCCCAATAGGCTACTTTTGGTAAAAAAAAAAAATAAATAATTTAAGATTTAAAGAAAACCAGGAGTGTGCTGGCAGAGCTCTGGCATTCCCGCTGCTCCCCGGGACAGGAACAACAGGGATATTTGCACGAGGTGAATACACATAGAACAGCTGCACTGCACGTGCCTGGGGTGCAACCCTTGCTCCTTCCCAAATCCTGGATGCAGATAAATTTTTCTAAACATGAAAGGCTTCCTATAAAGATGCCTTTGAAATGAGCAGAAGGGGGAAATAAAGGCTTTCTGAGAGCAGATTTGGAGACCTAATGCTGCTTTCTAATGTCACACCAGTTTATTAACTCATATACTGAAAAATTTCTTACATGAATTATGATGTACAACCAAATATCCCTTACACCACTGAGTTTTAAACCCTGTTGAAATCAGGAATAATCAGCTCTGGAGCACATTGCCAATGCCATGTCAGTGATGAGCTCAGCAATGAGAGATACTCAAACACGTCCGGACTCAACACACTCCAGTTTTCAGCGGGGTTTTGTCCAAAGAGCTTGTGCTTTGTCCCCCAAAAATTGGAAAATTTGTGACATGAAGGGATAACATCCCACTGGAGCAGCTGGGTGTGGAGTGATGCCAATCTGAATTCATTTTTATGGGATAGAACTTTTAATAATGATCAAGAAATAAGGGAAAATAGAAAAAGGGAACCTGGAAAAGCCTTGATCCTCAGTGATCCTTCAGCTAGGAACATGGCAACATGGAAACTCTTCTCTAGAAACAACCTATAAAGTGTTTGGGGTTCCAGGCTTCAAAAAATATTGCCAATTCCCCATCTTTACTTTGCAAAACTGTCATTAGGAGCATTCAGTCTTAGGCCTAGACTTACTTTACCTTACTTAGAGGTAAAGTTTTGACAAATAAAAATCAGGAATAATCCTGGAGTCACTTTTGATAAAGGAAAGTTTCATCTGTGTTTAGAAAGTATCAGTGGTTGGTTGATGCCAGGTGTAAATTCTTGTCTGGGAGCTCACTTTCATGGCTGGAAGAGGCTCTTGGGATGGGAATTTGGGCTCCAGTGGAACTAGGGACCTGAAAATCCATCCCAGAATTGTATTTATTTCCTGATGCTTTGTTAGAAGCAAAGACAAAACCAACCAAATTGTTTGGGCTGAAACACTCCTTTTTGGGGCAATAATTTCCCATCTGCCTGGTTTACTCATCATTTATTCCAATTGTTGTTGGTTTATGATTGGAGCGTTTGGATTTTCATTATTCATGGGGTCTCCTTTCCCTTTCCCTGTGTCCTCCCTATCACAGGCATCGCTCAACAAGCTGATGGAGACCCTTGGCCAAGCAGAGCCGTATTTTGTCAAGTGTATTCGATCCAACGCCGAAAAGGTAAATCCTGTCCTGGGAAAGCTGCTAAAAATCAGCTTGGGAACCAATTTTTACAGGAGTTAGAAAGAAAAGAAAGCCTCAAATGGAGTTGATTTAGAAGACATGAGCAATAGATGTTGTCACCCGGGTGTTGTTCTTGATTAACTGCACCAGCTTTATATCAAAATTATAAAAACATGTATGAAAATATATGATTTTAGTTGACATGAAAAATGTGTTGTTTAATGAATGAATTTGACTACTTTGAAGCCCCTGCCACCCATAATAGAGATTGACAGAGCCTCAAATCCACTTGTGCTGGGTCTGAGCCATAAAACTTCCTTAAATAAAGTTTCTATGGGTAAAAGCAGATCCTTTTAAAACAAGATTCATTGATCAAACTGACTCCACAAGGCATCATATTTCTTGAATTTGACTTTAGATATTTGTCTCATGGATTAAGGACCCTCAGTTTAAAATGCAGGTTACAGTAGGGATGGTTTGAGGATTAATCCTTCAGAGTTTTACCCAGGCATTTAAAACCGAAGCTTTATACCTTGGAGATTATTTAGTTGCTCAAAATCTTACCCATTAGCTGTGCCCTTGAGGGGTCTTATTCAATTCAGGGGATCCGCAAAATTTTCTTTATGGCTTTATTTATCCAGTTAGTGTTTGAAGGTCTCAGAAGCAAACAGGATTCAATCCCAGATGTGCTACATCTGCTGAATCCATTTACCCCTCCACACACTTCAAAGCTTCAGGGAAAGGAAATATTTGCTCATCCTTGGCCTGTTTTTCCCCTTCCAGCTGCCCCTGCGGTTCAACGACAGCCTGGTGCTCCGGCAGCTGCGGTACACAGGGATGCTGGAGACTGTCCGCATTCGCCAGTCAGGATACAGCTGCAAATACTCCTTCCAGGTTGAGTCAAAGGGCTTTTGTCTTTCACCATCTTTAGCATCATTAGCAGAGTTGTTCTGAGTGTTGCAGACTCATTTTTTATATATTAATTTATAGCTCAACAGGGCAGTGGGTGTAACAGTCTGATGTCCACGTGGGGCGGCTCTGGTCCACACGAGCTGCTCCAGACCTCAGTGAGGGCTCTGATCCCTCCTGGATTTGGAGTTTTGAACTAAACCAGTATATTTTGCAAAGTGGGCTCCCTTTTTGCAAAAGAAGTGTCTTAATTTACTTGTGCTCTTCTGTGTCTGGAGTCCCTGGGAGCGATGTTTGCCTGTTGTGTCGGTGTTGGCTGCGTCCCATCGGGAGGGGGATCGGCATCCTCTGAACTGCACAGGAGTTATCCAGCTTTTCCTGTTTTCTTCTTTTTCATGTGTTTGACAGGTTTTGTGCACATGTCAGTCCTTTCATGCTTGGCTGGTGCTGATTTGTTTCCTGCTGGCAGCTGCTTTGGGGTGGGTGTCGTGTCCTGTACAGCAGCTGCTTAGGAAAAGGAAAATGCTTAATATTTTTTACCAGGAGCAGGGATCCCAGTCTTACTTGGAAGGAGCTATCCTCTCATATCACCTCTGTTCTTTGAGTCATCACAGCAGTAACTGATGGAGCATCTCACAGGTGCTTTGCAATGCTGGTAACCCCCTTCCACCATGGTCCTTGCTGAGGATTCGGAGCATTTTTTCTCGGGATGACCCCATGGCTCCTTCAGAACCTCTCTTCCCACGCTGCAAACCACTTGAATATTGCTGGGTTCCTGCTTTGATGTGTTTCCTGTCAAACAACAAATGATGGATGAAACTGGTGTTCTCCAGTCTGTAAAATGTTCTCTGTCCTTTTACTCACTCCAGAGATCCCATTTCATGTGGCCAGTGGAGGAGATCTGTTATTTATGGAAGAAAGGGATGCAGCAGGACCCACCTAACCAAATCTTGGTGTTTCTTTTTTAACTTTTCAGGATTTTGTGAACCATTTCCATGTCCTTCTGCCTCAAGGAGTCAGCCCATCTAAGCACAATATCCATGATTTCTTCCAGAAGATAAAACTCGATCCAGACAATTACCAAGTTGGGAGAACAACGGTAAATGTTCACCCTCGGCTCAGCCTTTAAAAGATGCAGATATAACATTTACCTGCATTTCTCTATGATAAATTATCATCTTTATATATGGTTCTATTACTGCAGGTATTTTTCTTCTGTTTGCCAGAAGCCAATGGCTTAAATGATACTTTGGATACTATTAACATAAAATAATAAGGAATAATATTGTTTGGTGTTGCTGGTTGTGACGAGACAGCCTCCAAAAACTCTGTCTGTGTGTAGGCACAGCTCGATCCAATGGTTCTCATCCCCTCTCTGTGGGGACCAGTGACAGGACCTGAGCGAATGGCCTGAAGTTGTGTCAGGGAAGGTTTAGGTTGGATATTAGGAAAAGGTTCTTCCCCCAGAGGGTGGTTGGGTACTGAACAGGCAGTGGTCACAGCCCCAAGGATGACAGAGCTCAAGGAGCATTTGGATGATCCTCTGGGGCACCTGCTGTGACTCTTGGGGATGGTCCTATGCAGGGCTGAGGGTTGGACTGGATGATCCTTGTGGGTCCCTTCCAGCTCAGCATATTCTGGGATTCTATGATGGGAAAACAGAGACTCTGTGATTCAGAGCTTAGACAGTCACAGGCTGTCAATGAAGCCTCAGAAACCTGTTAGAAGCGGCTTCACAAAAATCAGCTCCCAACTCTCCCTGGGGCATCCAGGACACAGAAGCCAGGAGGATTAAAACACTTGGCTCGTGGGCTGGGAAACTTTCTGTGCTAGTGCGTTTTTTGGGGTTTGTTTTGTCCAGGTTTTCATGAAGGAGCGGGAGCGGCAGCTTCTGCAGGACCTGCTGCACCAGGAGGTGCTGCGGCGGATCACGCTCCTGCAGCGCTGGTTCCGCAGCCTTATCTGCAGGAGGCAGTTCCTGAGCCTACGGAGTGCTGCCATCACCATACAGGTGGGTCGTGGTGCTGGCTTCCATGGCAAGTTAAAATCCCTGAATGGAGCCAGTGGGTGAAAACCAGGTCCCCTCTCCAAGGAAGGAGCTTCCCATCAGGATTTGACTCCTAGTGCCACAATAACTTGGGAATGGGGGAGACAGAGCTGGAAGGGTTACATGAAGGCGGGTCCCCACACAACACTGAATATGAGTCAGCAGTGCCATTGGCAGCCAGGAGGGCCAGCTGTGTCCTGGGGGGCATCAGGTCCAGCATCTCTGGACAGGCAAGAAAGGGGATTGTCCCTTTCTGCTCTGCACTGGGGCAACCTCACCTGCAATATTGGGGTAGTTTTGGGCACCCCAATATAAGAAAGATATTGAGCTATTGGAGAGTGTCCAAAGGAGGACATCAAAGATGGTGAAGGACCTTGAGGGGAAACCATGTGAGGACACTGAGGGCACTTGGTCTGTTCAGCTGGAGAAGAGGAGACTGAGGGGAAACCTCACTGCAGGTACAACTTCCTTGTGAGAGGAAGAGGAGGGGCAGATGCTGATCTCTTCTCAGTGTTGACCAGTGACAGGACCTGAGGGAATGGCCTGAAGTTGTGTCAGGGCAGGTTTAGGTTGGATCTCAGGAAAAGGCTCTTCCCCTTTTGTGTAGGGATTGGAACTGGCTCCCTAGGGCAGTAGTCACAGCACCAAGGCTGACAGAGATCAAGGAGTATTTGAATGATCCTCTGGAGCACCTGGTGTGACTCTTTGGGACGGACCTGTGAGGGGCAGGAGATGGACTGAATGATCCTTGTGGATCTCTTTCAATTCGGTGTATTCTGGCATTCTGTGAAAACCTGTTAACAAGGAACCACCCACTGTGTTTGCAGAGATTTTGGCGGAGCTACCGGAGCCGAAAACAAGGCAAACCATCCCCAGACCCTCTACTCCTCGACAAAGCCGCTGTGGTTCTCCAGACCCACTGGCGTGGCTTCATGGAACGGCGGCGGTTCCTGCAGATGCAGTTTGCAGCCCATTTCATCCAGAGCTGCTGGCGGGAGCACCGCCGGCGCCAACACGCCGCGGCCACCAGCATCCAGGCAGCCTGGCGGGGCCACTGCGCCCGGCGAGCGTACGCAGCCAGCAGGACCAAAACTGTCTGCTTGCAGGCAGCGTGCCGGGGATATTTGGCACGGCAAAGGTAACACCTCAGTTAAACAGGAATATGTTTTGTGGTGCTGCTCACTGGGGAGGGAGGGGGTTGATGTCAGTCAGGGCACTGCGGTGACTTGCAGAGCTGGTGTCCCCTCGTGGCACCTGTGACCCTCTCCTGACCTGCACCGGCCCTTTGCTCCATGCTTTCTAACAAAGGAGTTTATTTAGCTGCACATCCTGCTCTTGGAATAAGCAGAGCCTATTTCAGGTTGGAGCACGTAGGCAGTGCAAAGCCAAGGCCATAAATACTCGCGAGGGTTTTTTTTTTCCCCTTGGCAGCAGCACCAGTTTAAGTAGCCTATTTTTAACTCAGATTGCCTCACCGATCTGGTTGCTGTGCTGGCTCACAAGGACAAGGCATACCGGAGGGGACAGGGTTTCCAGCCATGCCTTGGCCCTCTAGCCACAGGACAGGTCACAATTCGCTCTCTGAAGGTGCTGCTTGCAAGGTGTGGAGCACCTTGACATAGCATGGAAGATTTGGGAGCTGCAAAGAGCTCTTGACACCGAGTGCAAGTGCCTGCTGGTTGTTCCAGAGGCAGCCCAGGCAGGATGACAAAGATGGAGAAGCCAAGGGGGTGCGATGATTTAAACTTCTGTGGCTCTGACAGCTTACGAAGGAGCTAGACCAGGGATGGAGGATGGAGCTGCTGCTGTGGGCACAAGGGGAGCTTCCAGGTGCGTTGGGGCAGTCCTTGGGTACAGAGACAGCAGAAGAGGAGAAGGATGAAATCCGAATGTGCCCTCGCATTGACTCACACCACATATGTGAGGAGGGTTGTTTGAGGTGCCGATGGTGGTGGGGCAATGATGGTGGTGGTGATGAGGTACCAGTGGTGCAGTGCTTTGAAGGGTCGTGAGTGCGCACAGGGGTGCAATATCTTGTTTTTCTACTTTCTTACAGGTTTAGAGCTTTGAAAGAGCAGCACTTAAAAGAGCTGCAGCTGGAGAACGGCTTGGCAGGGAGAGAAGAGGATGGACTGGAGGCAGATGGTGTGTTGGAAATTAAGGGCTCTGACCCGTCCAAGTGGGAGGACAGCTCGTTTGAAGAGCGAGTGAGAGCTATAGAGCAACACAAATCACTGATGGAGAATAATCAGGTGAACCACATGGAACCACTGGATACTCCTCTGTACAAAAGGCACGAGAGAGCCAGCAGCCAGAGTGGGATGGACACTGAAGAGGAGGTTGTTGTGAGAGAGAGACCCAAGTCGCTGGAGGATCTCAACCAGAAAAAAGTGGTTCGTGCAAAGAGAGAAAGCCGGCGGATGCGCGAGCTGGAACAGGCGAAGTTTAGCTTGGAGCTGCTCAAGGTCCGCTCCACGGGCGGGCTGTCACCCTCGGAAGAGCGGCGCTGGTCCACCGAGTTTGTGTCTGAGGCACTTCATTCCCCTCAGGGAACCCCCGAGAGCGAGAGCTCTCAAGGAAGTTTTGAGCTCTTAAACTGTGAAGATACCCCAAGTAATAAACTTGTTTCCTTAGTCTTAGACGAGCACGAAGTGCAGTCGTTTTCCATGGACTCCCTGCCCAGTAGTCCCCAGGTTCTCCTGCAGGAGAAGGTTTTCTGTGCAGCAGATGGGAACAGCAATTTGCCTGGCTGCAGACAGATGCCTTCAGACCTGGAGCTGCCTGATAACCTCCCCGTGAAAGAGCACGGGGCTGGTGACCCCCAGAATGTGCTAAAGACACACCCAAGAGAATCCCTCCTTTCCAGCAACCTCCCTACTTTCTATGTTCCTCCCCAAAACAACATGAAGGTGAAGCTGATGGAGAATAGCCTGAGGAATAAAGCAGTGGAAAGAGAGGAGAGGACATTTACGTTCTCTGAGGTCAGGAAGGACTCTGAGCCAGGCCAGGGCAGAGCCTTGGGAGAGAAGGAAGAGGAGAAGCCCTCTACCAAGAGAGAAGAACGTGGGACAGGGACAGCAACACAGGCCCTTTCTCCAGAATCTGTCATCAGAAGACTAGAAAAGCTCAACGTGGAGAAGGAGGAACGGCAGAAGCAGCTTCAGCTGCAAAACGAGAGGGAGATGATGGAGCAGATCCGTCAGCAGAAGGAAATTCTGGAGAGACAACGCAAAGCCTTCGAGCAGCAAGGGAGGGTGGAGGCTTTGCAGAGCAGAATGAAGGACCCCTCCCTCAAACCAACCAAAAAACCAGACAGCCGGCCCCAGTCAGTCCTCATCCTGCACCCCCAGAGCAGAGGGGAGCACAGCCCTGCCCCCAGCGTGACTCCAACCTCTTCGGTGGACATCAAAGGCCTCACTGTTGGGACAAGGGGGAGCTCTCCAGCCCACAGTGCCCCCAAAGACCGGCCTGTCAGCATGTTCTTAGAGCGCAGAGAAGGCCTGGAACCCCGAAGCCATTCCAAACCAGCTCTGGACCCCAAGGACCACCCAGGCAGCCACTTCTCAAGGACAGAGCGCCTCTGGCAACCTCGGCTGCCCAACCAGGCCACTGAGGAGACGAAGTCAAGCCCCATGTTCTTCACGCCAAAAGACAATCCCTTTGGCCTCCAGTGAGTAAAAAGACAATGGGCTTTCTGCTGGGCTTTCTCCATAGGTTTTTTCTTCTGCCAGGTACTGTGTTCTACAAATGGTCCAGAACTTTGTTTCTGGAGGTTGTACAAAACCCGCAGTGAAACACAGACAGGTTTGAGTTTAGCTCAGTTGGTTAGAGCACAGGGCTAATATTGCCAGGGTTGGTGAGGTTGATCCCTGTAGGGACCATTCACTTACAAGTTGGACTCGATGATCCTTGTGGGTCCCTTCCAACTCAGGATATTTGGTGATCCTTGATCTTCTAGCAACAGGTGGGCAAAGGTCAGAGGAAAGGGAGAAACAATTTCTGTTTGGAAATACAATTTCTCAGTCTCTTATGGACTTGTGTAAGCCAGGGAAGATAATTATGGACATCAGCAGGAGAAGAGAGTCAATAAAGAGACCCAATACTCTTCCCTTTGCCCTGGATGAAGGGTGAGAGGTGATGAAAAAGTTCTTAGGATTTTTGAGTGGTCAGAGTAGAAATGACTCAATGAGGCAAAAAGTTTCGGGGTTTTCCTCCTTTACCATATCATTAACACATCCAGCAAAGCCATTTGGACAATCTGACCATTGCAGATTATAAACCAGCAATTCTCCGGAGAGAGTTTGGGATGCAAACGCGCTTTTGGGAGCGTGTGGCTCACATATGTAGTTAATTACACGTGTAATGGGCTTAACAATAGCTCAGCTCCATTGTGTTGCTTAACACAATGCTCCAGCGCAGGATCTGGAGACCAGAGCAAGACCTTGGGACAACGTTTGCTCCCACTCTGTTGTGTTGCTTAAGGTGCCTTACATAATTTTGGGGTGGTTTGGGCCATTTAGCTCAAAAAAAATAAAACTTCCCCTCCCCCTCAAATCCCGCTACACCCTTTCCCAGGCCAAAGCTCCCAGTGGTTAATTGGTGGGAGCTCAAGGTGCCTCCAGGCATAATAGTCTTATGGTTTCTGTGCCATTGCTCTGGGAGAAAATTCCTGCATTTTACTTTTTATTCTGAGACAGAACCATCACATTTGAGAATCCCAAAGTGCAAAGGTGTCCACCCATAACCACCTTGATGGATAAATGTGACAGGGAGAAAGTTGTATCTTCTTGTACTTCAGTATTAACTCCAATCTTGAAGAATTCCAAGCAATTCCAAAACCCCATGACCTCAGACTTGCAATTTGGTCTTGATTGCTTGGGCTGGGCACTTGTGGAAAGGCTTTTGGGAGGAGATGGAACATCCCTGTTTTGTTGTGTCTCAGCAGAGAAGCAAACCATCAATGCCTTTCCAAGGGGGAACTTGCACGGAAGCCATTTAAGATGCCGGGGTCTGGCAGAGGAGAGGTGAGTTGGAACTTGTTTATTTTCTCTCTTCATTGAAAAGGGGGGAAAATCACTTATTCTGCCAGTGTTCCCTCAAAAGCTTCAAAGAAGTGAACTCTGAAGCACAAGGCATAGGCAGGGAAGGGGGATACGACGGCACGGCAACTTTCACACCTTCTCTTAAAATAAAAAGCCCCGGAAGATTAATTTTTAGCAGCTCTGGATGAAAGGATCCCGCGGTGCTGATGGCAAACACTTTCCAAGGCCGTCTTGTCTTGATTTGGTTTAACATCCGTTTGAGTAACATCATGATTGTCCATTTCCACTGTCCTGTCCTGGTTTTTGTTTTTCCTGGTCCTTCGCTTTTCTCCCCCGGACATAATATCACGTCCCCTCTGCAGGGTGTGGTGTCACTCAGAGATGTCTTAAGGCAACGTGGGTAGAATCTCCTTTTTGTTTTAAAACCCTTCTTCTCGTTTTGTTTTGTTTTTATCCTTTGGTCAAGCAGGTTCCCAGACCGAGCCATAAAAAGAAAGCCCGCATGGCGCGGACGCGCTCCGATTTCTTGACTAGAGGTACTTTTGCTGATGGGGAGGGGGACACGGAGGAAGATGATTACGATGGCAGTTTTGAGTTCCTTCTCTCCTCTGAGCAACCTCCTGACCCCGAGGCGGTGCCTGCGGCCCGGCTGGGGCAGGCCTGGTACAGTGACTCCGAAATGGTAATTTTTCCAACGTGGTGGGGGAGATGAAATCCAAGGAGCAAGTGGAGCTGCGGGAGCCTCTCTCTGCTAACCTTAGCTGCACTGATCCCTCCACCGCTTCTTTTCCCACTCCCAAGGATGCTGTAGATGGGTAAACACAGCAGAAACAGAGGCAAAATCATGGAATCATTGGAAGGGACTTTAAAGCTCATCTCATTCCAAACCCCTGCTATGGGCAAGGACACCTTCCACTAGACCAGGGTGCTCAGAGCTCTATCCAAGCTGTATTACTTGGCCCTGGGGATGTTTTCTGGCTTGATTCGGTATCCATCACAGTTTCCACAGGTTTTCTGGAGCATTACGACTTGTATTGCACAGCTACCTGTTTCTGGGGGCTTTAACCTCAATAGCAAAGTTCCCCCTGAAACCTTTTGATCTAAACATGGTCTATACACATCTATAGAACAAATGAAAGTAAATATTGCCTGAAAAGCAGCAGACAACAATTACATAAATCCTGCACTTCCTTTTTACTTTGGATATTTTATCCGATGATTATTCAGTCCTCAGTTATTGGAGCAATGCTGACACACAGTGTGTTAGAGAAAGCAAAACCAAGGAATGTGGGCAATAAAAATAGAGTGAGGATGAAACAGAAGGGTTAAAACAAAACCAAACAACCTGAGTGTTTTTTTCAAGCACAGTGGCAGTTGTCCCTTGGCAGGTCCTACATGAGCCTGTGCTGTGGAGCATTTGCATCTCAGGCTTAATCTCCCACCCGCATAAGCTGCTTTTGGAGAATCACAAACCGAGAGGTTTCAGGAGTAGCAGAGGCCAACAACCTGCAACCCACTCAGGATGGTTTTTTTCCTGAGGTGCTGGAGATGTTCCCATAGAAGTGTGGATAAACACCAGGAATCATCTCCTGCTGTGAGAGCTCTGGGGGAGCATTGGGTAGGGCTGCCTTGTTCTTCTGCTTCAGCTGCTCCGGCAAACATCTCATGCAATCCCAAAATCTGCTTTGCCAAGAAAGGCTGGTGGCCAAGGAGGGCTTTTCATGACTTTTCTTTCAGGAGTTTTTATTATAAAAAGCAGGTTTTCCCAGAATAATTTCCTTGCTGGAAGAGAACAGATATTTTCAAATTCCATGGATTTTTTTATACGTTTCCAGGAGTTTTGAGACAGGAGTACTCAAAACATGATTAAAAGACACAGGTCAATGAACTGAGATGGTTTGGCTGCATCTTTGTACATCTCCCTGCTTGTGGATTGGGAAAGGGAGGATTTTATGTTGTAAAATATATTTTTTTTTACATAGAATCACAGAATCATTTAGGTTGGAAAAGACCTCTGAGATCATTGAGTCCAAACATTAACCCAGCACCAAACCATGTCCCCAGATGTCATAGCCAGGCAAGGGGCGGTGCCATCTCCAGACTACTGTGCTGTGCTCCTGGAGCTACCCATGTACAAAGGGGAATTTTAACTGTAGGAGTCATTCCCACTGGGATGCAGAAGGTGCTGGGCTGGCACCTAGCACACTCCAACCTTGAGAGCATCCTGGCTTGTTTGCACTCTTGGGAAGTGCTCCTTGGGACTCTGCTCACCTGGTTTAACAGCTCTCACTGCATGCGAGTAGTAGTAGGTGCCAACTCTCTCTTGTCTCTCCTGTGTCCCTCTTCTCCACTGCTGTCCATCTCTGGCTCTAACTGGTGGGCAGCACTTTCCCCCCTCGTGTGGTTCAGTTCTGCTTTGTAGCCACTGCTGCCCGTGAAGTTGTGTGCTCCGCGCTCCCCTCCGTCTGCGTGTCCTGACAAGGTGTCCAGTGTTTCCATCTGTCTTCTGTATTGCAGGTTTGGGACTAGCCCTTGGCCTTGTGGCTTTTCTGGGTCCGGATCATCACAAGTAGCAAAATTTAGGGACTGTTTATCTGTATTTATCAGCAGAGCCCAGTGGGGTGTTGCAGATGGTGGGGCAGCCTGTGATAGAGCAACACTGGGGCATGTTGGGTTGGGTACAGACACATCCCTTGTGTCTTGTGATGGTCACATGAAGACAAGTCAGGCTGCCGTGTGCGAGCCCATTCCTGTGCGAGTCAATAGCTCCTTCAGACAGCTCCTGCCCCCAGCTACGACTTTCCAAAAAAGCCTCTTTAATGTCCTGCTCAGTGGCCGAGAGCTGCTGGAGGATGAAAGAGAGATTGCGTGTGACCTTGTGAAGCTGAGCATGTGATGGCTCAACAGCTGCACTGGCCTGAACTGCCTGTTTTGCCCATTTTTTTCTTGGCCATCAAGTCCCTGATTGTGTGTCCCAGCTGGTGAGTAGAGTTCTACCGGAAACTGATGCTCCTGACCCATATCTGGGATATCCCAGAGCAGCAGACACCAAGAGCATCTGCAACCAGATTTGAAAGCCGAGGTGCACCACTACATGAGGTGGCTGCTGCAGGTCCAGTTAATTCCAAGGTGCCTTTAAGGCTGAGGGACTTCCCGATGACCAAAATTCAAAGGTTGCTCAAGCTTTTTGGCTCGTGGATAGCTGATGATTAACCTGCCTTGTGATGAGACATATCCGAGTGGAAGGAGCAGCTCCTGGCTGTGGTCAGCACATATTAACACCCCTTGTGTATGGCACCTAAGCCTGGAGAGCCTTCCTGCAGCAGATAAATGGAAAGCCTTGGCCAGAGGAACCACACCAGAAATACCCTCTGAAAACATCCTCCTTTGCCAGAGAGAAGGGCCTGGATGATGAACTGGTCGCTTTGCTCCACCCTCCACACTGAAGCCCTCAACTGACAAACATCAGTCCAAGTATCTGCCACCGCCTGATCCCATGCACGGCTGAAGAGCCAAGCAAGGAAAGAAGATCTCTTGTCCTAAGCCATCCACTTGGCCACAGTTACCTCAGGGACAGGCAAAACAAAGTTGTTCTTTCAGAGGGAAAGTATTTGGTCCTCTCTTCCTCTGGGAGACTACTCCAGACCCCCAGTTATTGCCATTTGCCCTCCCGATGCTTTGTGGTGTTCCCCAGCTAGGGATTTTCTTGTGCAGAGGCTCATCTTGACATCTGGGAAGGTTTCCCATCCAGGCAAGGACCTTCCCCTCAGCAAAGTTCCTCAACCAGAAGGATATCACACGAAAAATGCATTTTAGTCCTAATTTTCTAAAGCTGGAAATTCAAAACGTTAAAATTACTCAAGAGCAAAACTATATTATGGGGGTTAATATTTTAATAGATAATTTTTTAAACAAATAGTAAGTTTGGGCTGGATGGAGATCACTTTTATGGGGTTTGAGGTGGTGTTTTTCCCAATGTCCACCCACAGTTTATGTGTGATCATCACTAAATGCAGGAATGACAGGAACAAAATCCCTTTAATCCTTTTTGCAGTTCCTGACTTTCCCAGTGATTATTTTCCTTTATGTGCTGCCATCTCCTGGCTTGATGAAAGATTAGTCTGGGGGGTAAATAAAACATTTAAGAGGAGTAAATAGGGTAAATGTGACTCCCCTGCAGCCCATTTTTTATAGAATTCTATTTATAATATTTTTAATAGAAGAAAAATGCTTTAAAGCACAGTGAGTTCAGCTGAGACATTGAGGTGATAGGGAAAATACAGGAGATATTTGACCATCATCTCCCAGATCCATCCATACAACCTGATTCCCTCCTTTCCTCCTGCTGCAAGTCTCTCCTCCAGGAGTCCAGCTCCGAAATCACAGCTGCAATTGAAAAATAGAAGAAAAATTGATGTATTTTTTAAATATGACAAGACTTTTTCTGGGCTACTTCATGGGATCCTGTTAGGTTGAATTATTGCAAATTCATTCCACCCTTAAAAAATGGGTATTTTAAATGGTGACAAAAGTGAAGATATTTTCTATTAAATATGAAAAATTTCATGGTTTAAAGGGTTAATTTTGACTGTCACTGGCACAAAGACTTTGGTCTTCTTTTCTATTAAGTACTCAACAAGAGCTGGAAGCTCTGCTGGGACAAATGCAGGTGGTTGAAGGTTCCTTTGGGGCTGGGAACGCCACAAATCACTTCATCATGGCTTAACATGACCCTTCTGGGATGGAGAGCTGGGACGTACAGATCAAGATGATGGAGCAGTTGTGCAGGCTGAGCAGTAACGACACATGGCTTGGTGTAAACTGATTTTCATCACTGACTGCTCACGGGGCAAGAAAGTTGGACCTCAATGTAGAGTTGGAGCAAGGGCAACACCTGTTTTTTTAGGAGTCATCAAACTATTTCTTTAGTGGCAGCTGGCTCACCAGGACTGTAGGTTTTCACCTGTGGACAAATAGAAACAAAGACATAACAGATGAAATATCTAGTTTTTGCTAGGAAAAAAAGTCATCCCAAGAACTGTCTTGTTTTTAAAGTCTTCATGCTTGGAATCCTTACAGACGGTGCAGCGATTTGCCTCCGGGGAAGGTCAGACCAAACTGCACAAAACCATGTCCCAGGGGGAGATCGGGAAGCTGGCAGCTGCCCAGAAGAGCCTGACTCCAGATAGGAGGTAGGAAACGTGGCAGGAGATAGCAGACAAGTCCGTCCCGTGTCCTTCCTGCTCGTCATGATCTTGTCAAACCATCCAGGCTCCTCTGGAGCTCCACCCACCAAAGTCAGCTCGAGTTACTTATCCCACCTTTTCCCCATGACCATGGACGTGCCCAATTAAAAGAGGTGTCTGGGTCACATCATAATGACGTTTCAGTGGCATGGGCCAAATGTCCCATCCTAAACCACCCGGATGCACACATGACTCTGAAGTTTCTTGTCTTTGCTAAGGACAAGTAGCCAGCTTTCTCTGGTAGGAGCTGTGTGGATTTAACTCCTCCTCAAATACCAGGAAGGTCCAGGAGATTTGGATTGTTTTGGGTTGAAGGAAATTTTCCTGGTTAAGGCAATTTCTTTTTCCATGACTTATTTGCAGGCCCCAGCGAGCCAAGATGAAGTTCTGGGTGAAGGGAAAACAGGGGGAAAAGAAGACCCCCCGAGAGAAGCTTGCTACCCAGTCAGAGCTGCTGGAGCTGTATACAGAGCAGGAGGCCCCTGGCAGGGAGGTGTTCCCTGGCTTGCAGCTTGGAGAAGGTAAGTGGGGGCAGGACACGGTGCCAGGGTTGTAAGGAGCAGGGAAACTGGGTTGGGAAATTGGGAAATGGCCGTGCTGGTTCACAACTGAATTCATGGATGGCAAGTAGGTTGGAGGGTGGGATCCATAATGGATCTCGAGGAATTCCATGTCACTAATCCTCCTGCCCACCATCTGGACATGGACAGATGTTTCCTCTCTGGAGGGAGGAAATAAGCAAAGGAGAAGTGACATTTAATCTTCCTGTGAGTACCACCCAGGACTGCTCTCCTCTGCAGGTTTATTCCAATGCCTATCTCTCTGGTTTAGTGGTACAATTTTTTTTCATCTGCTCCTCAGTCTCTTTCTTTCCCTGTTTTCATTTATCACCTGTAGAGTTGGGTCCTCACCACCTGACCCCCCCGCGGAGTCCGGAGCTGTCCGGGATCTACCGGCGGGAGTTTAAGGAGAACAAGGAACCCTCTCCCAAAGTGAAACGCAAGCGCAGCGTTAAGATCAGCAACGTGGCCCTGGAGCCTGTGCAGTGGCAGAACGACTCCCTGCAGATCATAACCAGCGCCAGCGACCTGAAGAGCATGGATGAGTTCCTCCTGAAAAAGGTAACTCCTGTCCCACACCAGCACAGAGCTCCAAGAGCAGGCAGAGGTGACAAAGTCCATATTATGCAGGGGGCAGCTGTAACAGTGCTAATAATTCATCTGAGGGTGCTTGGGAGAAGTTTCTGCTTTGCACGCAGGAGAAAACATCTTGTAGTCATGATTAACATCTGTCTGCCCGTGGTGGAGGAGCTGCTCGTTGATGCTGCGTCACCTCACATGGAGCTCTGCTACAGCAAAAGAGATGTGGGTGCAAAAACTCCTTTGTTTTCCCAGATGAATGAGCTGGACAACGAGGACAGCAAGAAGGACACGCTGGTAGACGTCGTGTTCAAGAAAGCACTGAAGGAATTCCGACAAAACATCTTCAGCTTTTACTCCTCAGCACTGGCGGTAAGTGACTGGATGGCGAGTGAGAACTTCGAATTAAAACAGTGTGCTCTCGGTCCTCCTGGGGGTACAGATTGTTGCCAAACCTTCCACTCCTGGTCTGCTTATCCTAAAGGATGGATGTGCTTCCTCTGTATTCAGTCCTGTGTAACTCTTCCTCCTTAGCCAGCTCTCAGGGTACATTGAGTGTAGATTCCTGATCCTTGTTACAGCTTTGCTCCCAGTCAAAGGGGAAAGGACAGAAAGTCAACAAACTCCGATTTGCCACTCAAAGTGCCTGGAAACTCTGTGTTCCCTTTGTGAGTGGTGGAGATGTCTGATCCTTTTTTCGTTCTCTTAATCATACTTGGGCTTTCGCCAAGCAGCTGAAAGTCAATGAGGCTGAAATAATTGCCTGGAGCAGAAAAGGCTCCATAAAAATCTGGGCTGTATAAAAATCACGGTTTTTTTTTTATTTTTTGCTTCTGTTTCCTTAAAAGATGGATGATGGGAAAAGCATCCGCTACAAGGACCTCTACGCCTTATTCGAGCAGATTCTGGAGAAGACCATGAGGCTTGAGCAGAGGGACTGGAGTGAGTCTCCAGTTAAAGTATGGGTCAATACCTTCAAAGTCTTCCTGGATGAATATATGATGGAGTACAAACCCCTGGATTACACTGCAGGGAAGGTACTTGACCCTTTTCTGAAGTCCCTTGAAGATTTGGGAACTGTCTTTCCATGGGGTTGTGCTCCCTGTAGGCACGCAGGAACCCCTGTTTTCTTCTCTGCGTTCAGCTGAACAGCATAAGCTGGCATTAAGTGAGGTTCCAGTGGGCTCAGCAAACCCCAGTTCACACCTGGGCTGAGCTGGGCCTTGACAACGTGTAGATGTTGTCGCCAGGGCAAAGTTGCGACTAGGAGTGGATGGTTGGAAATGGAAACTCCTGGTGCTTCTTTCGTTTGGGGGATTTGGTTCAACCTTTGAGAAACAGTGAAAGTGATAAAGGTTCCTGACCTCTTCCCAGGAGACCACGCATGTCATCTTCAGTTGAGTTGCAGGAGAAGGGGTCGTGCGCAATGACTGACCTCAAGTTTAGGTGTAGTTTTCAGAGCAGTCAGAGCTTACATTTTTTCACAGACCTGATCTCCTTACTTTCTGCTCTGTATCATCTGTGAGGACACCCATGGGATCTCAGGCTGGGCTTGGGAGATGGTGTTTATTGTACAAATATCCCATATTCTGACCCTTCTGCTGTGAGTCCTCTCCAGGCTCCTCTCCAGGCAGGTTTTCTTCAGGGCAGTCTGAGCATCTTGTTCTCCTTGGGTCTCTTACAGGAGAACTTTAAGTCACTGCTGCTGGATTTAGAGCTGGAGCAGCAGCTACACTTGGCTCTGAGCTGAAGATGGGGACAGTTGTCCAGGAAAATTCCAAAAATAGGGTGATCCATACGAGAGTTTCCTAGAGTGACTCTCCTGGGGTTGCAGGTGCATTGAAGGATGGGGCTCTAAGCACTGTTGGATATGAGCCCTCTGTCCTATTTCCCTGGGGGAATTGCCCCTAAATACACTTCAATCTCCTTCTTGTACCAGGTGCCAAAAACAGAACGGAAAAAGAGAAGGAAAAAGGAAACAGATGTGGTGAGTTGACCCCTCTGTGGCTGTGCATTAAAAAGTGAATGTCCTTAGGGCCAGAATGGCCATGATCTTCTCATGGCACGTCCTGTGGTGAGATCTGAACATCAGCCATGAAAGGATGTGCTGGAAAGATGGATGAGGTGGATTTGGTTTACTTGATCAAGGATGGATGTGAGTTGCTCTCTGAAAACACGTCCCACATCAGCCGAGACATAACTGTCATGTCAAGGATTTTTATGGAAGAGCTGAGAGCAAAACAAAGTGTTGTTCTGGGTTTCTGCATAAATTTATAGTGTGTTTTGCATCTCTAATATCGGGAATGGAGGACATTGCAGCTCCTGTTCTCCTAAAGGATATGATAGTGCTGGGAAGGATGCAGGGATAGAGCCAAAAAAAAGGGCCGTGGATTCATAGAAGACCTTCTTAACATGGAGAATTTGCCCAGCCACCCCCAGTCAAACACTGTCAAACCTGCTTCCATGAGGGTTCGGTTCCCACACAGGATGGGTGTTGGTTTGGGTTGTCTGTGGAGTATTGGGCTGAAAAGGAAATCAAAAATAGCAAATAAAAACAAATACCAGCTCAAAGTTGGAGAGCTGACTGTGTCCATCTCCCCATTTTGCAGCAGACTGAGCATCCAGCTCCTTTTCTCACCATCCAACCTTTGTCCTCGCAGGTGGAAGAGCACAATGGTCACATTTTCAAGGCAACCCAGTACAGCATCCCCACGTACTGTGAATATTGTTCCTCCTTGATCTGGATCATGGACAGGGCTTCTGTTTGTAAATGTAAGCATTCCCTCTTTGGTCCTTCTCATGTGCTTGTATCACAGGGATGAGTTTGGGCATTTGCAACCCCACTCTCAATTAATTTGGGGTTTTTTCCCATCTGAAGAGCTTTTGGGACAGTTCTTAGGGGTTTCTGAAGTCAACTAATGAGTCCATCCCAGCAGTCCTTCACGGCACAGTAATTTTGTGCTTTGTGTTACAAATCTTACCCCACCGGGTCATGTGGTCACCCTGGGAGGTCAAACTTTCTTTAAGTGTCACAGTCAGAAGGACAAGAGAGTCAGCTATGGAAAGGGGTCCTCAGGATGCCTGTGGGGATCCTGACCATGGCAAACCCATTTGGCTTCTCCTGTTTGACCTCTGGGCACATGAATTTTTGGGGAGCTCAGGAAAATGGAGGAGGGACAACGGGAAAGGTTGATCCATTGTTTTGTTTTTTCTAACCTTTCTGTGACTGGGTTGGCAGCATCAACCTCAGGGTGCTTCAAGCCCAGTGCTTAAAGAAGGAAGAACACAGATCAGGTGCTATTTCCAACCTCTTTGGGGGCATCCAGATCTAACAGCTCAAAGTGATGCATGGATTATATTCCAAGTGGATCTGTCGGGGAGGTGTTTAATGTTTCAGGGACTTAAACATGGGGCCTTTCATTTTAAAGCTTCATTATTTTAGTTTGAGTGGATGTAATATAGACTTGGCCCCTGGAAACTGCAAATTCAACGTGTTTTTGACCTGCTAGTCCTGAGAGGAGCTACTTTATCTATGTGAATTTGTATTTCTCCAGCGCTGTGACTTTTGGGATAATTAAATACCCCTTTTCTCCCTTGCAGTGTGTAAATATGCTTGTCACAAGAAGTGCTGTCTTAAAACCACGACTAAGTGCTCCAAAAAGGTAAAAGTCTCTTTTCTTTCACTAAATACCTTCCAGATGGTGATCCTAAGTTTGTATAAAAATCATTGGAGGCACAGAACTTGGATCTAATGGTGGCAATAACCCTCCTTTGAGGAGGAGTTCAGACCAGAGATCCCCAGAGGTCTCTCCAAGCAGTGTTTGGATATATTTTGGGAATTACACAGTGATGAGTCACTGTAGATCTGCCCAGTCATGCAGGAGACATTGCAATGTCGTTCCCTGCCTTGGAACCACATTGAATAATAGGAATTTGCCTCATTTTATAGCTTTTAAGGATTTGGAAATGGAGAGTTATTCTTGGAAACACGGGTTGTTCTTCACCCTGCTGGTCCCTGCTCAGGTCATGGTATGGTCCCCAAACTGGCCTGAGCCAGGAAGGGGAGCGGAGGATGTTCACTCCCTGTCCACCTTAGAGGGGAATTAAATATTATTTCCCGGATTCAAGGGTATGGAGAACAGGGAATGAACGCAGCAGGTTGTCCTGGCTAATGATGAATCATCAGGATTTGGTGGGTTTTCTTTTCAATCACTTATTTTGTGCCCGAAAGGAGGATAATAGAGGCAGGAGAATAATGTGTACAAAGCTTTGTCAGCTCTCTGGGAGGCTTCTTGGAGGAGAACCTCCATAATACACAGCCCCCAGAAAGCTGCAGGAGTACATTTTTCCCAAGAAAAAAACTGAATATATACATTAAAGATATATATGTATGAATATATTTGTACTTTGAATACATAGAGTATTTTTGCCACACTGTTTCCCTTTCTGGAGTATTTCTACAAGAGTTGGGAACGCCTCTGATGAGTTTCTGCTCTAAAATCTGAGAAGTTCTATGAGATTTATTTTTCAGAGGAGCCCAGAGACTCCTGGAGCCTTCTTGTTTTTTGAGGTTCCTCTGCACAAGGAAGCTTTTGTGCTGAACCCACGGAAGAGAGTTCACCATGTCTCCAACTTGGGCAGCTGGAAGTTCTTATCTAGGAAGGTTTTAACTTCTCTGTGCCTGGGGGATTCATGTTTTCAGTGATGGGGAGCCCCAAACCATCAATTATGAGACAGAAAGAAACAATATGGAGACCTTCCACACATCTTCTCATGAGGTTGACAGGATGGATGAAAGGATGACATCGAGTGGGAAAAATAAGGATGCAGGAGTGATGTCAGGGGAGCTGGGACCTGGGTCATGGGCACCACCATTTTGACAATGACTGGCTTGCACGTCACCTTCCCTTTGCTGGGGCTGAGAATTGTGTCAATTTTTTCTTGGGTCTTTTGACTTTTCCCACCCAGAATCTCCCATGCAGAAGGACTTTATTCAAATTTGAACTTGTCAGGTATCAACTCTCTGGTGAGCATTTGCAGCCAGCAGAAAGAGCCCTTCCTGACAGATGGAGATGGGTTCTTTTGGCTCCTATTTTGGCATCTCGTTTGTTCATAGATATTTTGTAATTGTCAATGCTGTGAGTTGATCTAAGAAGCCAAGATTCAGATTTACCTGTTCTGCTTCGTGCATCATCTTTGGGGGGTGAAATTATCCCTGGAAATGGTGCCAGAGGGGCAGGAGGTGGAGGAGGACCATGCCCAGCTGTGTTGGTTCTGCCAGCCTGAGGATATAACCACAGTGGGCTGATTAAAAAAGGAAAACCCAAACTTTTTGACTCCAGGTGCACATCCAGAGACCAGTTTAGCACTGCAAGACCTGTGTCCTGTCCTGTCCTCCAACACCCAGGTTGCCTGGGTCAGCTGAAGGAGTCTGGACAGCAGCTGGATCCAAGCACTGCACCAATCCTAGAAGGATTTAACCCCTTTATGTCCTTTCCCTGTGCAGTACGACCCCGAGCTCTCTCCCCGGCAGTTCGGGGTGGAGCTCTCCCGCCTGACCAGCGAGGATCGGGCAGTGCCGTTGCTGGTGGAGAAGCTCATCAACTACATCGAGATGCACGGGCTGTACACAGAGGGCATCTACAGGAAGTCAGGCTCCACCAACAAGATCAAGGAGCTGCGGCAAGGCCTCGATACAGGTAAAAGGAGGGGGAGGAACCTCCTGGGGAGGAAAGTCTCTGCATCAGCAAGGTTGGATGGAAGGAAGGACTGCAGGCTGTGCAAGGGATGCTTTCACATCACCAACCAAAACTCAAGTCACCAACTCATGCTTTTTTGGGTGCAATCTATGGAAAAAGTCATTCTAGTTGAGGGAAAATTCTGCCTTACTTACACCATAGCTATCACTGACAGCCAGGAAAGAAATCCTGCTTCCACCTGACGTTATTCACCCTGGAAAATGCATTTCTCTCCAATTTTACCACATGGAGCTGAAATGAGGTTCTGGATTTCTTGCTGTTAAACACAGTGTGGTTTTGGGGTGGTATGTGTGCATTTTCTGTCATGGAGTAGTTTATCATGGAATGATTTGGGTAGGAAGGGCCCTTTAAAGGTCACCTTGTCCAACCCCTTGGCTTCACTAATGGTTCATATCTCAATCACTGTCTCTTGGTTTTTTACTTTTTCCTCCATCTGCTGCCAAATCTAGACATTGATAATGTGAATTTAGACGACTACAACATCCACGTCATTGCCAGCGTGTTCAAGCAGTGGCTCCGAGACCTGCCCAACCCTCTCATGACCTTCGAGCTCTATGAGGAGTTTCTGCGGGCCATGGGTGAGGAACCTCCTTCACCATCCCCTGCCCTTGGCGGGGGTGCCACTTTTAGTGCCTGACTTTTTATTTACTCATTGGCACCAAACCAGCTGGTTTTAATAAACTGTATTTACCTGGTTTCAGAGTCAGATTTTTGGTTTTTTGGTCTCAACTTTGGTGACTTTCACGTCACATTTCAGCAGATTTCAGCCCCAAAAGTTCTGTATTTTGAGTAGTAAAATTAAATATGTGTTAAGAAGTATCATTCTAAAAAAGAGGAGGGAGTATAGGCCACTCCTAAATGGTGGTACATTCTCCACAGGCCTCCAGGAGAGGAAGGAGACAGTGCGAGGCGTGTACTCAGTCATCGACCAGCTCTCCCGCACCCACCTCAGCACCTTGGAGCGTCTCATCTTCCACCTGGTGAGGTACGTTGGGGCTGGGCAGCTTTAGGCAAGGAGAGGAAATAGATTAGACTGAAAGCAGGTGGGCAGGAGACAGAGGGGAGCTTTCAGGTCCATCATGTCACCAAGGAGGCCCCAGAGCTGTTTCTCCAAGTGATGGTTGTGTATTGACGAGCTCGTGGTTCCTACGGGTCCCTGGTGCCTCCCACCGCTGTAGGCCTCTCACCATGTTTTTGGGTAGAAAATGGATGGTCGTTTGCCTGCCTTGGAAACACCTGAGACATCTTGAGGTTTGACTTTCTCTATCAAGCAGAGCAAAGCGAGACTGTGCTGTAGAAATGCCATCTCTGTTCATCCATGACTATGTGGAAGAGGTGCTGTGGAGGTGCCTTCATCTCTGACTTCTCTCTTAATCCCGGTTTTTTTTTTAAGGATTGCCCTTCAGGAAGAGACCAACCGCATGTCAGCCAATGCCTTGGCCATTGTCTTTGCTCCCTGTATCCTGCGCTGCCCTGACACGACCGACCCCCTGCAGAGTGTCCAGGACATCAGCAAAACCACCACGTAAGAGCATGGTGCCGGACGATCCACCGCTCACGGCTTGGTAGCCCTTGGGGTGCTCAAATGGCTCAAAACATGACAGCTTTGGCACGGAAATGATAAACATGTAGGAAATGCATCTTCACAAAGACATTTCATGTCCTCTCAATCCCCAAGAGGTTGTTAAATGGGGATTTTTAAGTGATGAAGGATCCCCAAGAGTAGGTCGACTTCTGCTTTCCTACCCAGCACATCTCAACAGGAAAAGGTGGAGCTTGTGCTGATGTTTTATAGTTAATATCTTGGCAAGCAAGTCTTGTTTCTGACTTAATTTTGGCTTTTTTATCAGAGGGGGTAAGTTCTTAGGTCTGCAGCAGTATTAATATTAATAAATTTATTTCTTTGTGGCCTTTGCCATAATTGCAAAGGTTTTGTGAGAGAATAAGCAAAGCACTTGCTCAAATTCAGTTTGGCTCATACTAAATAGATTTAAAAATAGATACTGGAGTAAATTATAATAATGGAAAGCTTCCAGTAAAGGGCTGGGCTTCCAAAAGAGGTGGTTTTATCTCCAGGAAGTATTAAAATTGTTGAAGACCAGAACATGCTTGGAGACCCAGCTGGCAGGAGCACTTGGCCTTTAACAGGATTTCACTGTAGCTTCTCCCTTAGGCTTTAGCTCCAGCACATCCCTTCATTTTATTATGAGGAAAAGACTTTTTCCCCAAACCCCCTCCTGACAGCATTAAAGTTGGCTCAGCTGAACAGCGTCACTGCTGCAGCATCACGGCATGCAAGCAAGCTGTCTTCTTCATGTGTGTATTTCCTTGGTCCCTCTTCCAAGGGGGGAAATTTCTCTGGTGGAATCCCTGGTGACTTTTAATTTCTGTAGTCTGTGTTCCTCAATCCATCTGTAGCCTGTTATCATTCTTTATAGGGGAATTTCCACTGCCCTCTGGCTTCTGGCTAGAGCTTTCTCCCTCTGCTTTTCCATCAGGGAAGATCTTCAAAATAATCCTTTCCTTGTAATAAAATGAAAGAATGTGCTGGAGCCAAAGTCTTAAGGGAGAAGCTACAAAGAAATCCTGTTGAAGGACAAGACAAGACAGCTCAGATCACATCACTTCCTCCTCCCATTTTGTCTTCTTTTGGGTGTTTTCCCCCCTTAGTTGTGTAGAATTGATTGTCATCGAGCAGATGAACAAATACAAGGCTCGTCTCAAGGACATCAACAGCCTGGAGTTCGCAGAGAACAAGGCCAAGAGCCGCCTCTCCTTGATCCGCAGATCCATGGTGAGATGCCAAAGCCCTCTCTATCCCGTCCTGTCCCTCTCCTTGACCCTGAAGCCACTCTACCTTATCTTCTCCTGCTTATCCCTGCCTCCTAAACCCCTCACAACCTCCCACACCATCTCCCCCAGGACAGGGACCCTCAGCCCCGTGGTGGTTCCTCACCTTTACAGGGAGTCATACCAAAGCCCAAGGAGCTGGGAATGGTCCATGGAAACGGGATCACTCCAGCTCAGATGTTCCTGATCAACGTTTCATTTGAGCTTGTTTGGTCCTGAGTTGAGTCAAACCTTTCATCCACTGGCTCGATGTGGCCCCATGGGAGACTTGGACCATCATTTTTCGTGCTTAGTCACATTATCTGAACCCAAAAGGAGCTTCCCAAAAGCTGCCCCTTCTCCTGCACTGCCTTTTTGGGAGCCTCAAACCCATCTCATTGAGCTTCCATGCTTCCTTGGGGGCCTGCGGATTGCACGCTGAGCTTGGCTAGTTGGGCTGTGGGAGAGGGACAGACTCGGTGCAGCGCTGGCGCCCCACACTTGGGCTGAGCACCGAGCAGCCCCTCTGCTTGGGCCTGCCCACTGTGATCCTCAGGGACACACTGCTTCTGCTGTTTGGGGATGGAATCCGAGCAGGGTCTGCCCAAGGTTGTGGAGCTGGTGCTGCAGAGCCGCCTCGCTCACCCCAGTGGACAAAAGAAAAAAAACCTAAAAAAGGAGCAAAGCGGGTTTTTGGAAGGGGCGACGGCATGTGCACTCTAACCTTCTGCTTTCCTTTTCATCTCCTCTCAAATGCAGAAGCCCGTACTAATTGCAGTTAGATTTATGAGCATAACCCGCAGTTCAATCCCGGTATGTATGACTGCAGCGCGCCCGCGTCCCTCCGTGTGTGTCACGCCGCTCATTCCAGCTCTGTCCCACTGGCCATTGTCTGTGATGTTGCCGCCTGGGCCCCGGGCGGGTGCTGCTCCTCAGGGCCTCCATTTCTCCTGCAGGTGCCCCGGGCGCAGGAGTTGGGGACAGCCACACTTGGCCTCCCTGCACGCAGCTCCTTGGAGAAACACTTCCTATCCCTCTTCCCTTCCTCCTTACTTTATTTTCTTTTTCCATCCTGTGCTTCCCTCTTTTTTACTTTGCTTGATTCACCCCTTCCCTTCCTACCCTGATTTCTCCGCGCTCAGGATGTGTTTCAGCATCACGTTGCTTTCACAGTGCTGCTGTTCCTGGAGGTGGGGGATAAAACCCCCAGCTCAGATGTCTCGGAGAGCATGAGGCATCCAAAAGTCTCCTCCGCCTGCTTGGAGGAGGAGCACCACCACCTTTAACACACGGTCAGGAAACCCAGGTTTGAACTGGGAGCGGTCCAGCAACCCCTGTATTCCCCGTCTCCATCCCCCTTTGAGTTCCCAGTGAGACCACGATGTCTGAGAAAAGTGCCTGCAGGATTTTGGGAATACTCATGGAGTTGTTTCCCACTCTACAAGGTTCAGCCCATGATGCTTTCCCCCACCCTTCATCATCCGTGAGCGTCAGGAGACAGAGAAGAGCAAAACTCGAGCTCTTCTGCCCTAATGCTGAGCACGGCATTTCACAGGGGCTTAAGTCCATGAGCCAGTGGGATCTTTGGGATCTCAGGAGTTTCGGCTAATAGGATTCAGGGAGCTGTGCCTCAGCTCAGGAGCCCACGTGAAAGGTGTCGTCAGAGGAACACTGGGGCGCGGGAGAGGCTTTGCTAACAGAGAAAGATCTCTGAGATGTGGCGTCAAAAGATGAAAGGGCTAAAATGGAAAGGCTTCTTTATCCTGAAAACCTGCTCTGGGCACGTGGGTTATCAGGAAGAGCTGGGGATGCCACAAATGCAGGGCAGGAAAGTTGTGTTGCAACGAGCTCTTCAACCTCAAGGAGGTGCGGGTTCACCCTGGGTGGTGGTTGTCAAGTGAGGGCAGGAAGTTATGGACATCTCCAAGGTCCTTGTCACTTCAGGATCTGGAATTTAGAAGATGAGATGTCTGGTCATGATAACAGTTAAAGTAAAAGCTGTTTAATGTCTGATGTGTCCCTCATTTCCAAAAATCCACATTTTGCTTCTGCTCTTTGGAGCAGATCTGTAGAGCTGGTCCTCAGAAAATTCAAACAGCTGCATATATAATATCCCTCCATATGTACCACCCCTGTCTGAGTCCTTATTTTAATATTAGAAAAATCAGATGGTTCTTCAGAACTTCGTGAAATATCTCCATTTAACCATGGGCCCAAAAATCTGGATTTATGGCAATATAACAGACCACTAGAGGTGGTTCTGATTTCTGGATCTCCTGTACATGAGATCAGAGCATAGACAACACGATTCTGAGTTTCTGTTTGCTGAAGGCATCAGTGGAGACCCTTGTGATGCTCTGGAAGTACCAAGGGTGGATGAGAGGATATGAGACTTGATCTAAGGATAAAGCAGGAACCGGGTGCCCTGAAATCAAAGTCTCCCACCCAAAGCCAACACAACCACCATCAATCTTCCTCTCGCATGGTCTGTGGGCTTTGTGAGAACCCACCCTGCCACTGGCTGGGCTTGCTCAGAAGTCCAAGTTGCACTTGGTCTGTCAGCATCATCCTCACCACCACCATCCTCACCACCTCCATCCTCAACCCCTCCAACGTGTTGAGTCCTAGTACCTCTCCCAGGCTGAAGAGAGGTTTTGGAGGGTCTAGGGTGTATCCACTGGCGGCACACTGAGGACCGGTGGCTGGGGCCGTCTTCTTCGCTCCTTGAGAGAGCAGTGTGGTTGGCACCCGAGTGTTTGCCAGATCACCTTGGCTGGTGATGGTGACACTGGTGTCTCTCTTCAGGGCAAAGGACGTGTGCGGCGCGGCACCTACCCCAGCCCAGCATCTCCTGTCACCGGGCGCTTGCCCTCAGTGACAGACGTCCCCGAGGAGACCATGAGCAGCGAGGAGGCCATGGAGATTGAGGTGACAGAGCAGCAGCAAGTGGCCATGCAGCAAGAGGAGAAGGTGCTGACCGAGCAGATCGAGAACCTGCAGAAGGAAAAGTGAGTCTGGCCAAGGGTTCAAGCCACATCCCCAACCTAGGGATGTTGCTTGGCATCACGACTGGAGGGCTCCACCCCTCTGTGATCTCTTGCCCTGCACCCCTTTCTTTTCCTCCACACCTTTTTGGTCCCATTGGGTCAGTGAGACTGGGTTGGTTTTGGCAGGGAGGAGCTGACGTTCGAGATGCTGGCACTGGAGCCCCGCGCCTCCGACGACGAAACCCTCGAGTCTGAAGCCTCCATTGGCACCGCCGACAGCTCCGAAAATCTGAACTTTGACTCCGAAGGAGCCATCTCCGATCGCTCAGGTAAATCCAGGTGTCCTTGGGTTTATCAGGGAATGGTTTGGGTTGGAAGGGACCATCAGAGGTCATCTTGTTTTACCCCCTGCCATGGGCAGGGTCATCTTCCACTCATTCAGGTTTCTCAGATTTTTCTATCACTTTGGGAAAGGTTATTTGGGGATTTTCAGTTTATTTAAAGCCACAGTTTCAATGGATGCAGATGGGAGCCCCTGGTGGTGAAGTGGTTAAAGCACGGTGCTGTCAATGCCGAGATCCGGGTTCGATTCCCGGTCAGGGCCCCTCCCCGGGCAGATGGAGCTCGTTAGCCCATAAGGCAATCCATCTACGTCCTGAGGACCTCGCTGCCACCGTCCAAGCTCGCTTGGCCCCAGCAGATGAACCTCAGGATTAAAGGGTGGGCTCAGTTCCGCGCACACTGTGTCTCACCTAAAAAATCCAATGCGCAGGCTGGAAGGTGTAAAGACCTTCCCCAGTTCTTCGTTCGCAAAGACTGACCATTACATTACATTACATATATATGCAGCCCTGAGAAGTTGGGTGGTAGCAGACAGGATTTGGTGGGGAGGTAACCACTCACTCCTCCAGTGCTGGTGATGCTGCCTCCAATGAGATACTGGGAACGTTGTCCTGGCTTCATGGCATATGTGCTCGGGGTGCAGCACCGAGATGCTGGGTGGTCTCAGGGTCTTAATCCTCCCATGGTCCTTCTGCCCCTCCAGAAAGAAGTGTAGCACTTATCTCCCTGCGCCCCGCCAAGGCCGAGGGGCCGAGCCGGCTGCGAAGGCACCCCAGGATGCGGCTGGACCCCGCGGACCCGGCCGATGCCTCCATCTCCTCCTCCTCCTCCTCCCAATCATCCACCTCCTGCTTGCCCCACCTGCCCCGGAAGCGCTTCCAGATGTACTCCAAATCGCCTTTCTACCGAGCAGGGGGACATGGTGAGCCCCCTGAGACCCGGGCGAGCCCTGAGGGCTCAGCAGGACCCCTCCGTTGCCCCGAGGACCGGCCTCAGTTCACCACCCGTGGGACATTCAACCCAGAGAAAGGCAAACAGAAACTGAAGAGCGTGAAAACGTCCCCCCCCAAAACCAAAGAGCCCCTAGACGGGGGGACGACGGGGGGACGCAAGAGGAATCCTGAGGCCGATTGTGGCGCCACCCAACCCCTTGTTCTCCTGGGGAGCAACGAGTTCATGGTCTGAGATGCTTCACCCAGGACTGCGTCGCGTGCCGGGGCTTCCTCCTCATCGGCAGTGCTCCCACAGCTTCCTCGTTAACGCCAGGAGGATGAATTCTTAAGTGAAAAGGCCTGGGGGTGTGGTTTAACGGTGGCCTTTAAGTTGAGACCTTTGGGGGCGGGGGGGTAGACGGGGATGGAGGGGCACTGGCCGGCTCCTGCGCCCTTCCCCTCGGAGCACCCACGGCTCGGAGCATCGCGCTGCCAAACCCTCGTGCCGAGTCACCCGTCGGTAGGAAAAAAACAAGCCTAAAAATCCTATGGGTAGGAGAAAGCCAAGCCTAAAAATCCCATGGGAAGGATAAAATCAAGCCTAAATATCCCACGGGATCATCCTGAGCCAGCACTGGCTCCGCTGCAGCCAAGCCCTCCGTGCTTTCACCACCTCATCCACGCCATCGCTGAGCGCATGGAAAAGCGTTAAAATCTGCCAAAAATCACCGTTTTCCTTTGGGTTTTGATTTTTTAACGTGACCTAACCCCCTTTCCTCCTTCTTTTTCTTTTTTTTTTTTTGACGACCATCAGTATTAAAAAATTAATAATAATAATAATAATAATAATACTCAAGGACTACTTGAAGCGATATTTGTTTATATGCCGGTTCCTGGAGTTGAGTGTAAATATATATATTTTTTAATTTTTTTTAAAATATTTTTCCCCAGACAGATTTTTTTTTCTTTTTTTTCTTCTTTTTTTAATTATTATTATTATTATTTTGGGGCTGGGGAGGAGGGAAGCAATGGGCTGAGCTGTCCTTGGTGTCACTGCTGGTGTCACCAACTATCACTCAATAAAACAGTGAGTTTTGTTGTCAGCAAGAAATCCCTGGAGGTGTAATTAGCCCATCATAGGACTAATTAATGACGCTAACTAATGACTCAGCTCCTAATCCCTCCCATGTGTCATCATCATCACCCTCGGTGGTACCTGGAGAAGCTCTGGGTACTGGAAGGCCTCTGGAAAGGCAAAATGAGGAACCCCGGGGAGCTAGTCAGATTAATTAAGGCTGGATCCGTCCTTCCAGGTGGGTTGGGCATCACATCTTTCCCAAAACACTACAAAAATTGGGAAGACAGCAGAAACTGGGAGTTTTCCGGAGTATTTGGTCTCTTCCCGGCATCTCTGGGCTGAGCTGAGCCCTTGGTCCCTCTTCCCCTGCCCAAAAGGCCATTTCTTTCCAGGGATGGTTTATTTATTGGGGTTATTTTTTATTTGATATCTGAAATTCCGCTTTTGTTTCAGTTTTACCTTTCTTTGTTTTCCACTGGGGGAAGGGATTGACACCGGGGTCGCGGGAGCAGTGCCTGCCTCAGTGCCACATCCCGGGAGTGCAGCAACATCAACTCAATCATTCCCCATCCAAGGGGGAAAACGAGATTTTCCCAGCCCTAGAGGGGGAAAAAGGGGATTTGGGGCCTGATCGGGATGCACTGGGAAGGCGGATGTGCCCACAACAGGGAAGGTTCCTGGGGAGCCGCCCCAAACTCAGCGGGAGCTGGAATGAGCCGGAGAATCCAAGTGCTCGGGGCCAAACAGCCATTTGGGAGCCTCTGGAGCTAAAAACCCTGGAATTACCTTCTAAGAGATCCCTGGGAGGCTCCAGCTCATCCTCAGGTTTCTCATCCCAGTGGGATGAGAGCAGGGAAGGCAGATCTGCCTTGGGTAAATATATATATATATATATATATATACACACATATATCTATACTTCTTTTGAGCTCTACATACACTTCCTTTATATATAATTTATATATAAGGAAAATATATTAGAATATATTATATATATAAAGAACATCTATAACAATATATATATTCTATATATAAAGAAAATATCCATACAAAAGAGGAATTATTCTCTCTACAATTAAAAAATACACAAAGGAAGATATATAAAGATTAAATACTTTGTATTTTCTGTTTCTTTTATATATAATCCATATTTATATATAAAGAAATATATGAGATATATACCATATATAAAGAATATATATTTCTTTATGTATATATGTTTTTATGTTTATATATATAAAGAAGTATATAAAGGAAATTAAGTATGCAGTTCCTTATGTATATATTTTATATATTTCTATATATAAAGAAGTATATATAAAAGAAAACTGTGCTATATATAAAGAATATTACTTTATATATGTTTGAATGTATTTCTTCTATATGTAGAAACATATTTAATATATGTTATGTAACTTTAACATACTATATGTTTAACATATGTTTATATATGTTTCTTCATATGTATTTGTATATTTCTTTAGCTGGAGAATGTGTTTCTCTATAAAGAAATATATAAAGGAAATGTATATATATATAAAGAATATATATTTTCTCTCTCTTTATATATATAAAAAAATGTATGGAATATAGAGAGAATATAGAGAGAAAATATATTTCTTTATATAGAGAAATGTATGGGATATATAGAATATATAGAAAATGTATTTATATATATAATGTATTTGTAGTTATGTGGAGAGAAAGAAAGACATAAAAGAACTATATAATACATATATATATATATATATATATATATACATATTAAATCCTGGTAGGAGCTGAGCAGGACTGGAGGGATAATGGCATGTTCCAGGGTGTCTATTCCCAGGATCTCCCACCATTCCTTTGGATGGATTTGGGGTCCGAAGGGCTTTTCCAGAAGGGAATGTGCTGACACTGGAAAGGAAAGGGGCTGTGAGGGGGAATTATTGTTATTTTTCATGGAACATTTTCTAAGTAATTTATAATTCTGTAAATTAAACAAAGTCTGTATTGTCAGAGGATTTATGATCCCGTGCTCGGAATCGTGTAAAAAAGGACAAAACCAGAGAAATAAAAGTGTTGTTCTCTAAAGGTGAAGACTTCCCAGTGGGACGTGGATACTGTCCCAAAATTTCAGAGGTTGGGGTTCCTCTTTCCATCAGCCTGGGGGTGTACAAAGGGCAGTTTGTGGATTTTCCTGATTCTCTGACCTCGCAGGGATGGAAGAGCTGGAATGAGGGGTTGGGTCTGGGGATAATCCCATTCCCATGGGATTATTTAATGCTGATTATTCACATTCAGATTATGGTCAGAGGATTTCTATTTCTCTTGTTTGATATTCACATTATTTATTTCTATACAGATTATTTCTATTCCTATTAATTTAATCAGATTATTTATATTTAATTTATATTCAGATAATTTATTTCCAATTGATCTACATTCAGATTCTTTCAGATTATTTCATTTTATTTCTATTGATATTATTTAATTCAGATTATTTCCAATCAGATTATTTAGATTTATCTCATTTATATTCCGATAGTTTATTTTCAGTTTATTCCTATTCATATTATTTCAGATTAGTTTATTTCTATTCAGTTTATTTCTGTTGATTCTGATTAATTATTATTGATTATTAATTATTTGTATTTAATTCTGATTTTATTCAGTCAGGTTATTTATATTTATTTATATTCAGATAGTTTATTTTCAATTTATTTCTATTCAAATTATTTCAGATTATTTAGTTTCATTTTATTTCTCTTCACGTTACTTCTATTAATCTAATTTATATTCTGATTATCCAATTTCCATCATTTAAATCAGATTATTTATATCCATTTTATATATATTTAGTTTATTCCTATTCAGATAATTTATTTGCAACATGTTTATATTCCAGTTATTGATTTTTATTGATTTCTGTTCAGGTTGTTTCCATTCAGCTGGTGCTCCTCCCACTGTCCCCCTGTCCAGGGGGACCCCAGCTCAGTGTCACGGGATTGTGGCTGCAAAGATCCTCTTTATTCCAAGTAGAAAAATAGGGGGGACATAAGTGGGAGCCCCACGGGACATGGCGAGCAGTGAAATGGTGGCAGGAGGGCCCTGCACCCCAGGATGGCATCACCCCCGACCAGTGTCATCCCCGGGCTGGGGTCACCTCTGGGCCAGCGTCACCCCAGGACTGGGGTCACCCCCAGGATGTCCATCACCCCTGGCCAGTGTCACCCCTGGGCTGGTGTCACGCTGGGCTGGGGTGACCCCTGGCCAGTGTCACCTCTGGACTGGGGTCACGCTGGTTTGGTGTCACCCCTAGACAGTGTCATCCCTGGTCTCATATCCAGCCCAGGATGTCCATCATCCCCACCCCTTGTCACCCCTGGACTGGGGTCACACCCGGGATGTCCATCACCCCTGTGGCCAGGGTCACCTCTAGGCTGCCATCATCCCTGGCCAGTGGCACCCTTGGTCTTATGTCACCTCCATGTTGGCACCACTCTTGATCCTGTGTCACCACCAGGCTGGTGTCACCCCTGGCCAGTGTCACCGCCAGGTTGGCTTCATCCCTGGACAAGTGCCCCCAGGCCAGTGACCCCCTCGGGTGGCAGTGGGTCCCTGTGGTGCCGGATGCGCCTTGCCTGGGTTCCTCCAGCATTTGGGACAGTGGCACCATCGAGCCTCCACCCCTGTGAGGTGCTCCCAGTGCATTGGGCACTCGGGGACATTTCCCTGCCACCAGCTGTCCCCAGTGAAGCTCGTCCCACCCCACAGCTGCCAGGGGCACCCCACAGTCCTGGCCACCTCCCTGGAGATGGGACCACGGGCCCTTCACAGCCCAGGGTGAGGAGATCCAGGGTGAGGATGAGAGGGTGCCCGTGCCAGGGGACGAACAAGCCAGGTGGCAGCAGGGTGGGAGGGTCAGTTCTTGAACATGTCACACAGCAGCTTCTCCATGGGGGTGTTGCCAATGGTCCGGCGGAAGAAGAGCAGCTCCACACGCTCTGAGGAGATGAAGCGCAGCGCCGGGAGGAGCAGCAGCAGCTTCCCGAACCTGGGGACAGAACGGTGACCATGGGTGGGTGTCCCTCCCCTGGTGTCACCCGTGGGGACCTGGGGACAGTGGTACCTGACGGGTTGCCCAGGATAGTGGGAACGGTTGTGCTGGCCCAGCATCACCTGTGACTGGTCCTGCAGGTTCTCCACCTGCTCAGGGTCCTTCAGGCCACGGGTCTCTGTGGGGACAGGGGGGTGACGGGGTGGGCTGGGGGCAGGGGGACGGCCAGCAGCAGGTGCTGGTGGGTGCCCTCACCTGGTTTGAAGAGCACCACGGCCTTCATGCAGGCAAACTCGGTGGGGTCGACGGCCAGCGCCTTGAAGCGGCCGAGGGTCTCCTGCAGTGCTCGGACATCCAGGGCAGCCGGCAGCAGCTTCCCAGGGGCCGGCTCGGGGACAGCCAGCAGTGGGCAGCTCTCCAGGGGCATGGACCACTGGATGGCGCAGAGCAGGAACAGCTCACTCCATGCTTCCTCCAGCAGGATCACCTGGTGAGAGCAGGGAGAGCCCCAAAACCACCGTAACCCCCAAGGCCTCCAGCACTTCCAGCCACCACAGTTGTTTGGGCTAAAGAGCATCTTTGGTGGGGGTGCCCCAAGAATGTTGTGGAGATGCTCCAGCCATCCACACCCCACTGGCTACCTACATATGTTGGGGTCCCCGTTGCCCCCAGGATAGATCCCCAGTTCCCCATGGGATCCCCCAACCTCACCTGGTCACGGAAGGGCAGGTTGGAGAAGACAGGCAGGTTCTTGGCCCACTTCACAGCCATGAAGAGGAGCCGTGCAGAGGTCTCGTAGATGTTCTCAGGGCTGGCTGCCGGGTATGGTGCCACCTGGTACTCACCAGCCGCCCGCTCCGGCTCACTGCCCGTCACATCCACCGTCTCATCAGCTACAGGGACGGAAGGGGATGCTGGTGGTCGCCGCACCATGGATACAACACCCCCACCTGTCCCCTCCCCACTGGCAGCCACCCACCATCCTCGGGCTCCAGCTTGGCGCAGGTCTCGGCCGTCATCAGGCTGGCCATGAAGCGATGGTTGGTGGGTGGTGTGGGTGCCCGGGGACCCGGGGTGACGGTGACAGTGGCACTGGGACCACGAGGAGCAGGACAGGGTGATGGAGGCACCTCACGTGTGGTGGCCATGTGCTCTGGGGGCAGCTCAGCATCCAGTTCAATGCTGTCCAGCCGGACCTGGGCCGTGCTGCGGGGCTGACGCTCATTCTGCACGGCTGCAGGGACAAGGTGACATCAGCACTACCCACTTGCTGTCACCCCCTGCCATCCATCACCATGTGTGTGTGTCCCCCATCTCACCGTCCTTGTTCATGCCAGCCTGCAGGCACTTCTTGAGCCGGCAGGCCTGGCACTGGTTGCGGTGTGCCTTGTCCACCGGGCACAGCCCCGTTCCCGCCTGGCACCTATGGGGAGAGGTGACAGCTGGCTGCAGCCCCTGGAGTGGTCCCTGTCCCCACGGAGGGTCCTGCCTCCATGAGTGCCATGGCCTGGGGGTGCTTTGTCCCTTGTCTTATCCCACCCACCATGGGTTTACTCCAACGAGTGCTCCACCACAGTGGATACCCTGGCCCCAACAGGTGTCTTGTCCCCAGTGGGTGCCCTGTCCCAGTGCATACCCACCTTGATGGGTGTCCTGGCCCCATGAGGGTGCCCCAGACACCCCACCCAACCGGTGTCTCCCCCACTGGTTGCCTGTCCCCCAGTTCCTGCCCTGCTTGGGTTCAAGTCCCCCTGGGTCCTTGCCCCATCCGTTGCCCATGTCCTGGGGTCCCTGACCTGCTGGGTGTTCATACTGTGGGACCTTATCCCACTGGGTTCCTGTCTCCAAAGTCCCTGTCCTCCTGGGTGTCCATCTCCCTGTGTCCATTCCCTGCTGGATGCCCCATCCCCTGACTCCCTATCCTAGTGGATTCATGTCCACCTGGTCCCCATCCCACTGGTTGCCCATCCCCTGGGGCCCTTGCTCTGCTGGGTGCCCCTACCCTGCTGGGTGCCTATCCCCACCATTTCTGCCCCACTGTCCATCCTCTGCCTCCCTTGCCCCTCTGGGTGCCCCTCCTTGGGGTCCCTGCCCTGCTGGGCATCCTTTCCCCCATTGTGCCAATCCCCAGGGTCTCTGTCCCGCTGGGTTCATGTCCCCCTGGTTTCTGCTCCCCTGGCTTCCCACACCCCCATTCCCTGTCCCGTGGGGACATCCCTACCCCCATCCCCCCCCATTCCCACCTGTAGATGAGCTTCCTGCGGACGCTGCGCTTGAAGAAGCCACTGCAGCCGTTGCAGGCGTAGATGCCGTAGTGCTTCCCACTGCTGGTGTCCCCGCACACCTTGCACAGCAGCACCGGGCTCAGCGCCTTGCCCGGGGCCGGGCTCAGCCCTGTGGGAGCAGACCCGGCACGCTCAGAGTGACTCCAGACACCCCGATGTCCTTTGTCCCTCCCACCAGTCCCTGCCACCTCCCAGCATCCTGGCAATGGGGTGGCTCCCATCACCACCGGTCCAGCCCAGGGACATGGACTGGGACTCTGCATGGGGTCCGCATCTTTCCACACCCCAGCACTCGGAGTGATGCGGGATGTGCTCTTGACTTTTAAAAAAACACAAAGGAATGAAAGGGTGTCCCTAGGGATGGGAACTCCAAGCATGCCAGTGAGGGGACTCTGAGCATCCCAGAGAAGGGTTACAATCAGGGATGCGAGGTGTCCTGCAGAAGGGACACCTCTGGGGACATGGGGCATCCCAGAGAAGAGTCACAGCAGGAGACAGTGGAGACCCTGGAGAAGGGCTGGTGTCCAAGGGGATCCAGGAGAGGGTTGTGGCTGGGGACTGCAGGCATCCTGGAGAAGGGGCATAACTGTGGACCCCAGGGCTCCTGGAGAAGGAACATGATGAGGACCATGGACACAATGGAGAAGGCTGGGAACTGCAGGCATCTCAGCCTGGAGAAGAACCACGATGAGGACCCTCAGCATCTTGGAGAAGTGTGATAGCTGAGGACCCCAGGCATTCCAAAGGATCCTGATGGGAACCCTGGGCACCCAGGAGAAGCATCATGATGAGGACCCGAGGCATTCTGGAGAATGATGACGATGGAGAACCCTAACATCCCAGAGAAGAACCATAATAGGGACAATGAGTGTCTTGGACATGGACCATGATAGGGCTCCCCAGGTATCTTGGAGATGGACCACGATGGGAACTGAGAGCATCCAGTTGGCTGTGCTGGGGAACCCAGGCATCTTGGAGCTGGACCACAATGAGTACCCCAAGTATGCCAGAGGAGAACCGTGAAGAAGACTCCCAGAACGACCACAACAGGGGTTCAGCCATCTCAAAGTTCCCCCTCAGTGCCCACAGTCCCGCCATGTCTCCCCCGCTCCAGCAGAACTTTCTACCTCTTACCTGTGGGGCTCTCGTCCAGCCCGGCGCTCACCACTGACCCCTCCGGAGACGCAGCCATTCCCGACCCGGCGTTCCTGACCTCTCCCTGTCCTGTCCCTCTGGATCCAGCGCGGTGGGTCTGGTGAGGCGGTGGGTGCTCGAACAGCTCTGCGGGCAGCGGGGCTCTTGCCTTGCTCTCTTCAAGGCGGCTTAGGCGGGCGCTGTGTAAGCAGCCGCCTCTTTGTCACCCTCTTAATCTTTAGTGTCTGCGCGGGGCGGGGGGGATCAATCAGCCACGCGATGAAGAATTAAAAAGGTGCTGAGCCCCAGCCCTGTAACCCTAAACCCCGCGACATCCAAGCCACCCCCCCGCGCGCCACGGCGGGCCACCGTGGGGGTGTTACCCTGTCACCGCGTGTCCACCCCCCCAGCACTGCGAGGCTGAGATTGAGGCAGAGGTGGGAGATGGGGATCGGGGTGGGGACCCCCCATATGTGTGTGTCCCCCCCCCTTGGGACCCACTGGGTCCTGTAAGCGCATAAGCCCTTCACTAAGGCGGTTAGAGGGGAATAACGAAAAGTGGTAATTAAGGGGGGTAATTTCCCTGCCCCCAAATAATTAATTACCGGCCCTGATGGCGAAAGGAGGGGGGATGCTCGGTGGGGGTCCCCCTGTGCCTCAGCTTCCCCCCCCCCCCGGGCGGTGGGAGGGGTTCGAGGGGTGTTAAGGCTGCTGACACCGCAGCGGGTGGGGGCCAGGTGGCCCCCGGGGTTACGCAACCACCGCTAAACCCTCGCGGTGACAGGGCAGCACAATTTGGGATTTGAGGGCTTTAGCCGCTAAACCCCCCCCGCCCAGCTCAGGCGGGTGGCGGGTGGCCACTGTCACCCGGCCCGGGCTGTCCCCAGCGATGGGCCAGGCTGAGGATGGGTGTTCCGGCCCCCCTTGGGCGGCTCAGAGGTGTAGCTGCTGTGGAGGTGTCCCAGGAGACAGGCACTGGCAATAAGTCCCCGCTGAGGGCTGGTGGAGTGACACCAGTGGAGCCAGGGGCTGGGAATCACCCCTCAGGCATCCCTGACTGCTGTGCCTGCAGCATTCCTGCATCCCCCCTGTCTGCACCCTGGCTGTGTCATCCTGCCTCCAACCTCCTTCCTTCCCCCCTGCCTGCAGCATTTCTGCATTCCCCCTGCCTGCAGCATTCCTCACTGCATCACAACTCCATCAACCTTGCCTGCACCATTGTTCCATGTTCCTAAGTGCAGCATCATGCCATCACCCTTCCTGCCTGTACATCGCTCCACTGTCCTTCCTACCCACACATAGCTCCATCCCTGCCTGCACCAAAACTCCATCCCTGCCTGCATCATGGTTTGACCTCTTTGCCTTCACCACAGCTCCATCCTTGTCACCACCACAGCTCCATCATCCTGCCTTCACCAGAGTTTCATCCTTGGCTTCACCACAGCTCAATCCCTGCCTTCAAGACAGCTCCATCCCTGCCTTCACCACAGCCCAATCCCTGCTTTCATATGGTTCCATCCTTGCCTTCACCACAGCTCCATCCTTGCTGCCTCCATGGCTCTGTCCCTGCCTTCACTATGACTCCATTCCTGCCTTCACTACAGCTCCATGCCCCCAGCCTCCAGCCCCCCTGCACCCCTGGGACCCCCATCACCCCGGGGTGCCCTGTCCACCCCGCAGCACCCGCCCTGACCCAGATCTCTGACTGCCACCATCTGCGGCGCGGCCGCCCTCCTCCTGCGGCAGAATTATGACGCTGGGCTAATGCGGAGGGAGCAAGCTGTCACCTGCCCTGCCTGGCCCTCCGGGGCCTCCAGACCCTTGGCCCGTGGGTGAAGCATCTCCCGGTGCCTGATCCAGGGATACCAGGAGGACCCGCACTCTGGGGTGCCAGCCTGCCCATGGGTGACACGGGGACCTGGTGACAGGGGATGCCAGGCAGTGATCAGCATGGCAATACACGCTGAGTTGGCTAATTTGCCTGTCCCCTCCTCACCGTCGGGTAAAAGCCAGCTCCGGAGCAGGGATTTGGGAGGGGGATTAGCCAGGCCAACCATCTGCTGCCAGCCAATCATCAGCACCCCCAGGAAAGCCAATAATTACAAAAATATGGTTTCTTCCCCTGTTTCTCCATTACACCCAGCTGGGCGCTGTCCCCAGGTGGGATTCCCCTGGAGCAGCACCCTTCCTGGGGATGAGCACTCCATAAGCATCCAACTGGGCACCATGTGGGCTCAGCCCAGCCTGTTTTTGGGAGCCACTCTGATGCCGCAGCAGAGGGGCTGTGGGTGGCGGGTGGGGGTGAAGGAGCAAACGTTAAAGCCCGCGGCGGGGTCGTGACTCGGCTCGGTGACAGACGCTGGGGCAGATGCCACAGGATTACTCAGCCTAAAACCTTGGGATCTGCCCCCCTTCTCCCCAGCAGGCAGAGAGCGTTTAATTACTAATTTACTAATTACCCAAAGATGATGGCAATGGGCTTGAGACTTGCGGCTGGGAGCAGCCCCAAGGCTCCAGCCACCCTAATCCTACTGGTCATGGGAAACTGACAGATGCACCCTGGCCAGGGGGCAGCTCAGCCAGGGACATTGGGTGTCGAGGGAGTCACTGCTGTCCTGGCAGTCCCACTCCTGCTGGAGATGGCACAGGCTGGTGGGGAACCAGAAAGGGATGATGGGAATGAAGGGGAGATACTGGCAACCAGGAGGGGATGATGGAGATCAGGACAGACTGATGGGCATGAAGGGGAAACGACAGGTTCAAGGAGGCAACAACAAAGATCAGGAGAGGGTGGTGGAGATGAGGAGAGGGTGGAGATGAGGGTAGAATGATTTGGACCCAGGGGATAATAAGAGTGAAGATGGGATGATTTGAAACCAGAAGAGGATGACGGAGACCAAGAGGAGATGGCAGGGACCAGGAGAGGACAACAAAGATCAGGAGGGCCCCATAGGAACCAGGAGGAGGTGATAGGGACTGGGAGAGGATGATGATGAACAGGAGAGGACAGTAAGAACCCAAATGCTTTAATGGTGAGCCAGAGACAATGACAAATGGTGGAGAACAGGAGATGACAGCAGTGACCAGGAGGGGATGATGGAGACCACGACAGGACAATAGAGACCATGTGAGAATGATGGGGATCAGGAGGGGGTGATGAGGATCAGGAGGGGGCAGTGGGACACAATAGGAGTGGATAGGGATCATGAGGAGATAATGAGGACTGGTATGGGATGATGGGGACTGGGAGAGATCAAGAGGGGAGGATAGGGACTGGGATGGGATGATGCGGACCAGAGTGGGACAGTAGTGACAAATAGGGGCCAAGAGAACCCAGAGAAATGGTGAGGACCAGAAGATGATGATGGAGACCAGGAGGGAACACTGGGGACCAGAAGGGTATGATGAGAACCAGAGGGTACATCAGGGTGGGACAATAGGGACCAGGAGAGGATGGTGGTGTTCAAGAGGGGACAAGAACAACCAGAATATGACACAAAGATCCAGGAAGATGGCTGTGGGACTGGAGGTGGCTGGGAAGGGTTAACATGGCTGCCTGCCCTGAGTCAGGTCCAGGCCAGGCTCGGGTTTCAGCTGTAATTAGCTCCTGTTTATTGGAGGCTCCGTGATAAATGATTCTTTGGAGGTTGCCTGATGACAGAGGGTGACAGTCACCCACCCGAGCCGTGCCAAAGCCTTCACTGACCCCCCGGCACTAGGATTAAAGTTTAATGTGACTCCAGAGCTGACCCCGGTCACGCATCGCCCCTGGGGACACAGGGCCAGGGACAGGCTGGTGGCCACCCAGGGCCAGAGGGTTTTGACACCAAGAAGTGATTTGTCACCAGCCCAGTGGCCACTGGCTGTCAGTGTATTGTGGCCACAGGGACGTTTTGTGACTCCTTTGGGGTCACCCAAAAGGTTTGTGGATGAAATGTCACACCAGGTTTGGTTTGCGCCCCTGGGACTGGCCCCACACGACGGGCACGGTGCCACAGTGCAGCCGGTCCGGGCACATTCCTGGTCACTGGTGGAGCCATGTGCCGGTGCCAAGACCCGCCACGATGTTCACTGTGGCAGGCTGAGGTCCTGTCCCACAGCCACCCTTGGAGCAGCAGCAGCTTTGGGACCACAGCAAAGTGAGGAGACCTCAGAGGTGTCTCCACGGTGAGGAAGCAGCGCATGGCACAAGTGCCAGGACTGGCACAGTGCCTAAGGCCATGGGTTTCGGCAGGGTGATGTGTCACCACAACTGTTTGCGGGTAGAGAGGTCCCTGAGGTGGGGCCGGGCACAGTCCTTGTCCCCAGCTCTCAGGACATCACTTTTTCTCCTTGCAGATGAACCTCCTCACCCAGGTAAAGGGGGAGCTGGCACCGAGGATACCTGCACCCAGGTGGTCCCACCCCTCCACTGTAGCACCAGAACCCCTGGATCCCATGGCTGGGACCTACCTGGGGCTGAGTCTGGTGGTGGGAGGGGCCACAGGGGGCCTGGGAGGCTGCTCTGGGCTAGGGAGGGTGCTGACAGGGGTGGGTGCTGGCAGGGTTGGGTGTCAGCAGGGTCTGGGTCCCTGTCTCGCTCTGATTCCTCTCCTTACAGGTGAGCTCCCTCCTACAGATCCTGCAACCCCCAGACTGGCTGTTCCTCAAGCCCTGGCACTGGCTGGGCTCCTGGGTGAGACTGGTTTGGGGGTGCTGATATAGGGACCCCCACCAGGGGCTCAGGCACAGGGTTGGCAGCAGTCCAGGCAGAGGCTGAGCCACGGCACTGGTGCCCTGGGTCCCCTCTCCCCTGTGCCACTGGGGCTGATGCTCAGTGTTTGTCCCTCCAGGTGAGCAGCTCCAGGCAGGTAAGTGCTGGCATACCTGTTGTGCCCTGCACTGCCCATCTCACCCTGGCACAACAGGGCTGAATCCTGCATGCCCTGCCTTTCCCTTGGCACCTTTCCCTTGGTGCTCAGCATCTAGAGGAGGTGGCCTCTTCCTGGAGGGTTTCCTATCCATGGAGACCCAGGGATGCAGGATGAGCCAGCAGGTTGGTGATGCTGCTTGTGTCCTCAGGGCACCAGTGGCCCTGAAACACAGCTGGGTCCCCAGGTGGTGAGCGGGGTGGTGACCACAGCAGGGTTCTTCCTCTGCGAGGGGCTGCTGGGACAGCACTTTGACGTGGTTCCCAACGGAGTGGCTGAGCCCCAGCCCGGGGACCTCTTCCTCTTCCCGCTGGCCTCAGGGGGCCCCAGCTGGTGGAGTGCCCACGCTGGTGTCTACTGTGGTGACGGGGAGATCATCCACCTGGAAGGTGAGCCCCAGGAGGTGTCATGGCATGGGGACACTCCCATGGAAGGCACATGGGATATAGAGTCCCCTTCATCCCTCAGGCAGCTTGGGGACTTCACCATCGGGAATTGTGGCCAAGCACGGCAAGAGCCACCTCCTGCGAACGCGGGGTCCAGCCAAGGTGCTCCGGAGGAAGGGAGGGATGGATGTGGCCGCCCTTCAGCAGCGGATCCGGGAGGCCATGGAGCAGGTGGTGGAGTACGATGCCATCACCTGCAACTGCATCCACTTTGCCCTTGACTTGCTGGGGCTGGGCCAGCTCACTGGTGCCATGGTAGGTGCCACCACCAGAGCAGGTGCCACTACCTTGGGAGACCTTGGCACCTGCTCCAGCCAAATGTCACCACTGCCCACCTTCTCTCCCAGGTGTTCCCAGCGCTGCAGTGATGGAGGTGGTGGTGTTCCTGGGGAACACGTGGGAGTGGAGCATCCTTCCCAGGGAACCAGGCTTTGGTATCCCTCTTGTGTGGCAATAAATGGTTGCATGGAGACCCTGTGTCAGCTTTGTTTGATGTGTTGTTTTTCCCTTTTCCCAGAAGTTGCTATCAAGTGATGTCCCGCTTTGGCACATCTTGAAGGGAGTGCCTCTCTTTGCTCCCTGTGGCCTCCTGAAACAAACATCTCCTCTTTCACTGCTGGCATTTGATTTTGAGCACAAAAATTAATATTCTGTGGGCTGCTGGGTTGAAAAAGGGCCAAATGGCTGGACCGGGTCTGGCTGGAGGTCAGTCATTGTTGGTGTGCCCGTTTTCCCTCACTGCCTCACTCATGTGGGATGGGGTGGGAGCACTGGCTGACCCACACCAGCCCCTGGGGCTGGTCTCCTGCCCAGAAAAATAATAATGGGAATATCTGCCAATAGAAAAAAAAAAAAAAAAAAAAAAAAAAAAAAAAAAAAAAAAAAAAAAAAAAAAAAAAAAAAAAAAAAAAAAAAAAAACAAAAAAAACAACCTGTGAAAAATTAAAATCAAAACCCAAATAAAATCCCAACTGTAATAATATCTAGAATAGATCTAATTTACATTAATATATTATATGAAAAAGTGTATAAATATAATAAAATCTATAGGCATATTGATAATAACATCTAATATATGTATTAATATATAATTTTAACATATAATACAATAATACAATTAATATAGAATAATATATCTAGTATATTTTAATGCCTATCATGCTATTGATAATGTTATATAATCTATAATATCTTCAACAATATTTATAATATAAATTAATACAATACCGAATATATATAATCATTCAGATATCATACATTATATATACTATATACTATATAGCATATAATTTAGAATATATAATGTAATGACAGCATAAATAATATAAAATATTGAATAATATAATATATTTAATAATATACTATATTTTATATAATATATAATATAATAAATATAATCTGCAACACAGTATAACAAATTCATTTTATAATATATTGCATACATTACACCAGATATATATGTTGTAGAATGGATTACGGTTTATGGATAATATTGTATGACAGAATATAGAATATATAAAATATCACATAATTACTGTAATCTCTAATATATAAAAATGTATGTATAATGTATTGTCTATGAAATATAATGTAATATGATGTGATAATACATATTATAGCATCCTAACATATAACACCATTTACTATAAAGTGATCTAATTAAATATGTCTCCTTATAATTGTACATAATAATGTATATTACCATAATTATACATTTTGTATATTATTCTAATTATATATTTTAATGATTCCAATCTGGGATGAGGCGTGAGCTCTATGATAGTCACTGTATAACCACGTCCCAGCATTCCTTCTCCTGAAATACCACCTGTATTCCCACCGCCCGGAACCCGAACCTGCACTGGAGGTGGGACTGCGGGGCGTAGGACTTTTTAGGGGGTGCAAAGCCCCCCGTCCCTTCCCAATCCCGGTGGAGGTCGGTCCCACCGGGCGCTGCCCGGGGCGGAGGTCGGGGCTGGCCCGTCCCCGCCCGCGCTGACATCAGTGCCGGCGTCCCCGCCCCGCATCCCGCATCCCGCATCCCTCCTGCCGCCATGGCCGCCAGCCCGGCCTACGGCGAGGAGAAGGGCGGCTCCTCCAGCCTGGGCGAGCCCGAGTACGGCCACGACCCCGCCAGCGGCGGCATCTTCTCCTCCGACTACAAGAGGTGGGGACAATGCGGGGACAGGGGACAAGGCACGAGCCTGGCGCGGTGGCCGCCACCGCAGGCCTTATCCGCCGTGCTCGGCGGGGACGTGGTACCCGAGCCAGGGCTGGAACGGTCCCTGGGATGGGGACGGGGATGGGGACAGGGGATGCGGACAGGGATGGGGACAGGGGATGCGGCCACGCCGCCGTCGCTGCAGGTTGCAAAGGCCAGGGAGGGTTTTGTGGGAAAACCGCGGAGTTTTGGAGATGGCGTGGTTGGGGGGGAATGTGCAGGGACCCCCGCTGCACCCACTACATCCCCCCCTACCCGAGCACAGTGCTCCTACCACGGGATCTGCTGTGCTCTCGTGGGGTGACAGCCCCCCCTAGCCAAGGTCCCCAGCGTGGGGGGAGGGGGGCACTGAGAAATGTCACCCCTGCGTGGGGCAGGCTGCCGCCGGGGGTGAAGGGACAAGGATGCAGAGGAAGGCAGGAGGTGTCCTGGAGCTGCAGGAATGTACGGGTGTCTTTGGCCCCCCCTACCCTGGCAGTGTCCCCCACTCTGGCAATGTCCCCCATCCCTTCCTGATGCCCCAGCAGGAAACCCCTGTCTGGCAGCATCACCCTCTCTGCCCCTGGCAGTGTCCCCAGTCTGGCTGCGTCTCCCCATCCCTGCCCCTCTGGAAGTGTCCCCCAGTATGACAGTGTCCCTCCAGTACTGCCTCTCTGGAAGTGTCCCCCACTTTGAACATGTCCCCCGCTCTGCCCCCAGTGTCCTCAGTCTAGAAGTGTCTCCCTTTCCTGTACCCTTCCCTGATACCCCAAGCACGATAGTGTTGCCCCAGTCCTGGCCCTCTGAAAGTATCCCCCATTCTGGATGTGTCCCCCATCTCTGACATGCTGGCAGTGTCCCCATGTTTTTGGGTCCTCCCTTCTCTGAACCTCTGTCAGTGTTCCCTCCTCCCCAATGGCCTGTCTGTGTCTGCCAGTATGACAGTGTCCCCCAACCTTGATCCACTGGTAGTGTCCTCTAGTCTAGCAGTGACAACCCAGTTCTGGCCTGATGGCAGTGTCCCTGAAGCTGGGTATGTCCCCTCACCCCTGCCCTGTTGGCAGTCCCCCTGTCTGGCAGTGACCCCCATCCATGACCTACTAGCAGTGTCCCCATCTCAGAGTGTGTGTCCCTTCCCTGAACTCCTGGCAGTGTCCCTCAGTTTGGCCAGGTCCCCGCCTCTCTCACCTCTGGCAATGTGCCCTGGCCTGGCCGTGTGTCCCAGCAGTGTTCCTCTGCCCCCAGGTCTGACAGCGTCCGCATACCCCCTCTGGCAGTGTACCCCAGCCCTGACCACCCTGGCTGTGTCTCGCAGTCTGTCCCATTCCCCTCAGTGATCTGCCATCAGTGTCCCCCATTTTGGCAGTGTTCCCCCATCTGGCCAGGTCCCCCCATCTCTGACCCTGCTGGCAGTGCCCCCTGATCCCTGACATCCTGGCAGTGTCCCCCACTCTGGCAGTGTCCCCATAACCTGCATGCTGCCCTTGACTGGAGGTTTGTCACCATCCCTGTGAGCCATCCATGGCACATGGGGCAAGACAAATGCACCAGGTGTCATCCCCACCACCCAGGCAGGACATCCACAGGTGTCCCATCGTGCCACCCCACCACCCAGGTGGGTATCCCACCGTGGTGTGGGGTCCCTGCCCAGGACTGAGCCACTCAGCACCCATGGAAGGAGCTCCCTCAATGTCCCCAAGCCCCAGCTGCAGGTCAGATGTCACTTGGACGTGACATCCCAGGGTGGCCTCATCCACCAGGAAGGGCATTGTGATCAAGGCTGCAATCCAACCCCAACCCCAGCATCAGGTTTCAGCCGACTGTGCTGGGTGCAGGAGCAGGGCCACAGCCCTGCCACCATCCTCAGAGCCACCACTCCCGGCTGAAGCCATGCTGTCCCTGCCGCCAGTGCAGAAGCTGCTGCAGCAGCTACCAGTGGGACCGGCCAGCTGGCCAAAACCACCGGAGGGTGGTGATGTGGCTGAGGAGGTGACAAGCCCAGTGCTGGCCACTGAGGCTGGACAACCAGCCTGCTACAGCGCCCTGCGAGCTGATGAGCTGCGGCCACTCGCCGTCACCGAGCCCACAGTGGCCACAGGCACCGGGCCACCACCGCGGTAAGACTCCCCCAAGGAGCCCCCCCAGCCCTCTGGTGATGGGGGCTCTGAACGAGCACTGTACCATGGGTGCCACCCCCAACTGATGCAGGTGGATGCAGCCTTGCAGGTGCCCCCAGTCTGGGGAGGACAAATGTCCCTTATAGAAGAGGACAGTGGTGACAACCAGCATTACAAAAGGCTGGTGGCATTTCACCAGTCCAGGGATGGGACTGAGAAATGGCTTTGCATCAGGGCTCCCTAGCACATCCCATGCCACCGTGTCCATGAGGGGACAAGGGGCACCCAACCAATCTGGAATGGAGCTGGTGATGGGCACCTGCAAATTGGGGACATCGTAGGGTAACAACCACAGCCAGGATGGGACGGGGTTGGGGATGGGGACAGTGCCTGGGATGGGGGCAGCACTGGGTGCCAGCACCATGCCAGTCCCTCCGGCTCCTCTTTCAGCTGGCTGTAACCCAACTCCTGTCCCCATAAATATTGCATGGCAAAGGGTTGGATTGCCAGCCTGATGGTGGGCTGGGAGCAGAAAAACAAGACTAAAAATGGTTAAAAATGTGGTGGTACAGGCATGATGACCTCAAGGAGATGCTCGACAGCAACAAGGATTCACTCAAGCTGGAGGCCATGAAGAGGATTGTGGCGGTGGGTGATGTTGTCACCGTTGGGGACCGCTGCCGGTGCCAAGCTCTGCCATGCCAGCCACCCAGTGTCACACTGCTCCTTTATCCCCTAGATGATCGCCCGGGGTAAAAATGCCTCTGACCTCTTCCCAGCTGTGGTCAAAAATGTTGCCTGCAAGAACATCGAGGTGAGGAAGGTCTTGGCATTCATGGGTCTGGCGTTCATGGGTCTGGCACCTTCCCTGCAGGAGAGTTTTGGGGATGGGCTGGGTTTTGAGGGGCTCTGAGGTGTCATCTTCACCCCACAGGTGAAGAAGCTGGTATATGTCTACCTGGTGCGCTATGCAGAGGAACAGCAAGATTTGGCCCTGCTCTCCATCTCCACCTTCCAGCGAGGACTCAAGGTGGGCTGATTTGGGGACCCGGGGGGCAGTGTGGGGGAGCAAAGAGCCCCCACTGCAGTCCCCCCATGTTCCCATAGGATCCCAACCAACTGATCCGTGCCAGCGCCCTGCGGGTCCTGTCCAGCATCCGCGTGCCCATCATCGTGCCCATCATGATGTTGGCCATCAAGGAGGCCGCCTCTGACATGTCCCCGTATGTGCGCAAGACGGCTGCCCACGCCATCCCCAAGCTGTACAGGTAACAGGGGTGTCAGCTGCTGAATTCCAAGGGTACCAAGAAGGGTGTCAGTTGCTTGGTGCAGGCAGGGACAGGCAGGGATGGGGAGGAGTTTGGTCCAGCCGCACCTGCCCTGCTTCTCCCTTGCAGCCTCGACTCGGACCAGAAGGACCAGCTCATTGAAGTGATTGAGAAGCTGCTGGCAGACAAGACCACGGTGAGCAGGGCACTGTGTCTTCCCTGCCCCTAAAACTGGCCTAGTGTCCTTGCGAGAATGGGGATGTCCCCACTAAACTGATGTCCTCATGGGGATGCAGCCATCCCCGCAGGGCTGGCATACTCCTGGGGATGTCACTGTCCCCACTGATCCAACATCCACACAGGGATGCAGCCATCTCCACAGCCAACATCTCTGTGTGGATGTCCCTGTCCCCACTGATCCAGCATCCTCACAGGGATGCAGCCATCTCCACAGCCAACATCTCTGTGTGGATGTCCCTGTCCCCACTGATCCAGCAGCCTCACAGGGATGCAGATGTCACCACCAAATTGGTGTCCTCGTGGAGGTGCAGACACCTCTGCAGAACTGGCATCCTGATGGAAATGCTGCTGTCCCCAGTGGGCCAACATTCTCAGGGGGAATCCACTATCTCCACTGAGCTGACATCCCTTCAAGGAAGCCACTGTCCCCACCAAACTGGCATTCTCATGGAGGTGCCACCATCCTCACCAAACAGCCTAATGATGAAAATGCCACCATTCTCACCAAACCAGCACCATGATAAAAATACCCCAGTGAGTCACCCTGGGCTTTCCCTTTGGCAGCTGGTGGCCGGCAGTGTGGTGATGGCATTTGAGGAGGTGTGCCCAGAGCGCATCGACCTCATTCACAAGAACTACCGCAAACTCTGCAACCTGCTCATTGACGTGGAGGAGTGGGGACAGGTGGTCATCATCAACATGCTGACCCGCTACGCGCGCACACAGTTCCTCAGCCCCAACCAGAACGTGAGTTCAGGAGCCCAGGATGCCCTGGGAAGCTCGAGGTGTCCTGGGAGCCCCCAGGGAAGTGAGGTGAAGGGGGGGTGCTCTTGGGGGGTGCAAGGTGTCCCACCTCCCAGCAGGAGTCCTTGCTGGAGGAGAACGCCGAGAAGGCTTTCTATGGCTCCGAGGAGGAGGACGCCAAGGATGCCAAGGCAGAGGCGGCCTCGTTGGCCAAGCGCAAGCCCTATGTCATGGACCCTGACCACCGCCTGCTCCTGCGCAACACCAAGCCCCTGCTGCAGAGCCGCAACGCTGCGGTGAGACCCCCACTCCAACCCTGTCCATCCTCTGAGGCCACTGGTGGTGTCCATCAGCCTGGGCTCATGATGTCCCCACAGGCCAAGGAGACACTGGGGTGCTTTGGGGACACCCAAAGATGGGCATCCCCAGGGTCAAGCTTCCTCCAAGTGCTGCCAGATGGCACTCTGGGGAATAGAGCCAGCCCTCAGGGTGTCCTTATGCGGTGATGCTCAGGTGTGTCCCTGCAGGTGGTGATGGCCGTGGCACAACTCTACTTCCACCTGGCACCCAAGGCAGAGGTTGGAGTCATTGCCAAGGCCCTGGTGCGGCTCCTGCGGAGTCACAGGTCTGTGGTACCTGGCTTGTGGTGGTCTCTACCTCTCCACCCCAGTCAGTGGACCCGTGGGGAGCTCCAAGACCCTGGGAGAGATGCCCAAAAAGCTCATCCCCAGAGGGACATCATGTTGGAGAGCTTTTTGGGCAGGCCCAGTCCAGACACAGGGTGGCAGCATCATGGTGGCACCACTTGTGGTGGGTCCTGCCCCCTATTGACAGGGACTTGCTGAGGGGTCCGGCCCTGCCCCACTGATGGTGGCCCCCTCTCTGTCCCCACAGCGAGGTGCAGTATGTTGTGCTGCAGAACGTGGCCACCATGTCCATCAAACGGCGGGTGAGTCTTGGACTTGGTGTGGGATGAGTTGTCCCTGTTGACTCTGGAGCAGAATGAGTGCTACCCAGCAGGGTCACCAGAGCCTGCAGAAGGCCTCAGCAAGGGGGACAGGGATGGCACTAATGCTGCTGGCTCTGCATGCAGGGAATGTTTGAACCCTACCTGAAGAGCTTCTACATACGCTCTACAGACCCCACGCAGATCAAGATCCTCAAGGTGAGCTGGAAGCACCCAGAAACACCTGGGCAGAACACATCAGGGGTGGCTTTGGGGCTTCATGGAGCCCTTTCCTTGGGTCCGCTGTCTCAAGCCCTGGGGACAGGAGGACAGCAATGCCCCGTCACCTGGCACCATGTCCCCATGCTGCCCATCTCTTCCTCTTTCCACAGCTGGAGGTCCTCACCAACCTGGCCAATGAGACCAACATCTCCACCATCCTGCGGGAGTTCCAGGTATGCCATGGCCGCACTGAGGCCACTGGGGTGTCACCCTGGCATGGCTCTGGGTGCAAAAACGCCACCATAAAGGGGACAGAGGAGAGCCCCATCAGGAGGAGTAGGCTGAGGTCATGCCACCCCCATGGGTGGTTCCAAAGGGCCCCAATGTGTGACCACTGCAAGGGGGGATGCCTGGCACTGGCATGTGTATCTCTCATGCCTCTACAGACCTACATCCGCAGCATGGACAAGGACTTTGTGGCAGCCACCATCCAAGCCATCGGGCGCTGTGCCACCAACATTGGGAAGGTGCGGGACACCTGCCTCAACGGCCTGGTCCAGCTCCTCTCCAACCGGGATGGTGAGTGCACATGGTGGGCGTGAAAAGGGAGCTCCATCACTCTCGGGGCAAGACCCCGCTAAGGCCGGGTCTTTGCCCACAGAGCTGGTGGTGGCTGAATCCGTGGTGGTCATCAAAAAGCTGCTGCAGATGCAGCCAGCCCAGCACAGTGAGATCATCAAGCACATGGCCAAGCTAACTGACAACATCCAGGTGGGTCAGGGCGTTGCATGACACACAGGAGCTGAGGGGTGGCAGCAGTGCCACATGTCCAGGGACATTTTGCAGGTGCCAATGGCGCGGGCCAGCATCTTGTGGCTCATTGGCGAGTACTGCGAGCACGTGCCCAAGATCGCGCCCGATGTGCTGCGCAAGATGGCCAAGTCCTTCACCAATGAGGAGGACATTGTCAAGCTGCAGGTCATCAACCTGGCGGCCAAGCTTTACCTGACCAACTCCAAGCAGGTACCAGGGGAGTGTTCCCACGGAGCGCCTCAGTTTCCTCAGCTGGGAGGGAGAGGCTGGCCCTGAGAGTGTCCTCTGGCACAGAGCAAGCTGCTGACCCAGTATGTCCTCAACTTGGCCAAGTACGACCAGAATTATGACATCCGCGACAGGGCTCGCTTCATCCGCCAGCTCATTGTGCCCACCGAGAAGAGCGGGGCCCTCAACAAGTATGCCAAGAAGCTCTTCCTGGCCCAAAAACCCGCTCCTGTCTTGGAGTCCTCCTTCAAAGGTACCCATTCTTGGTCACAGGGCATGGGGACACATGGGGCCAGCTGTCACCATGGTGCTGCATAGCTGTCCCTGAGTTGCTGCCACCTCTCCCCTTGTCATAGATCGGGACCATTTCCAGCTGGGCTCCCTGTCCCACCTGTTGAATGCCAAAGCTGTGGGCTACCAGGAGCTGCCTGACTGGCCAGATGAGGCCCCCGACCCCTCTGTGAGGAATGTGGAGGTGTGTGGCACACCTTGGCTGCATGGGGCCAAGGTGGGGGCACCATCTCAAGATCTTGGGAGAGCCCCAGAAGGTGCCCAGGTGCTGTTTACCTCCCCCATATCTCCTGTCTAGTGTTCACACACCCACCTGGGGACAGGGGGGACGAGGGCTGCTGTGGATGCCCCCCATGGGTGATGGTCCTGCTTCATTAACCCTGTGCCAGCAGGTTCCTGAGTGGACCAAGTGCACCATCCGAGAGAAGAGGAAGGAGAAGGTGGAGAAACCTTTCTACTCTGACTCGGAGGGAGAGTCGGGGGCCACGGAGTCGGCAGACAGCGGTGAGGACCCAGGGGCATGAGGTCACCGTGGCAGGGCCATCAGGCATGGTGGGGCCATGGGACAAAAGTGTCATCATTGTGGGGCATCAGGCAGGTGCCACAATGGTGGGGCATCAGACAGGAGACACTGCAGTGGGGACATCCCATCATAGTGGGGACACGGCAGGGGATGTGGACGGATGTGGTTGGGGGGGAAATGTGGGGGGATGCAATGGGAGGATGCAGGGATGCAGTGGGACACAGCGGGATGCAGCAGGAGGATGGGAGGATATGGTGGATGCAGTGGGACACAGTAAGAGGATGGGACATAGTGGGATGCAGTGAGAGGATGGCATGATGCAGTGGGAGGATGGAGGGATGCAGTGAGATGCAGTGGGAAGATGGGGGGGTGCAGTGGGATGATGCAGGGACGTGGTGGGATGCAGCAGCAGGGCTGAGCTGTGCCCCCTGCAGAGCCTGAGTCTGGCAGCGAGGAGAGTGGCAGCAGCAGCAGCTCTGGCAGCTCCAGCTCTGGCAGCGAGGAGGAGGAAGAAGAAGAGGAGGAGGAACACAGTGGGGAGCAGTCAGAGGACAAGGAGGAGGAGGAGGAGGAGAAGAGGCTGAAGAGGAAGGAGAAGGAAGGCTCCCGGAAGGCAACCTCAAGGAGTGCGGGCAGGTACCCTCTGGGAAATGGAGGTGTTCCCAGCCAAACCTCCACCTCAGCCCCCCTGAGATGGGCTTTCCCCACAGCCCCAGCGAGGAAGAGGAGGAGGAAGAAGGGGCAAAGAAGGCCAAGAAGAAGAAGGCCCTGCAGGGGAGGAAGGGCCGTGTCGAGACGTCATCAGAGGAGGCCAGCACCTCCGAGAGCAGCTCCTCCGGCTCAGACTCGGGATCCGAGGCAGAGACCAAGCGGAGGAAGGCGGTGAGGGCTGAGCTGGGCTGGGCTGGAGAGCAGCACGGGGACACCCAGACCCCTCCATTCACACCCCATCTCTACTCCCCTGCAGCCCCCCAGCAGCAAGGCTGGCCCCAAGGAGATCTCCCTACTCGACTTGGATGACTGTGAGTGGCTTCCCAGGACACACAGGATGGCCGTGGTGGTGGTGCTGAGGAAACTGAGGCACAGGCACCCACCCCAGTGGGACCAGGGCCTCATGGGCCCTTTGGGAGCTGCAGAGCTGGGACAGGGATGGGTGGTCTGAGGGGTCCTTTTCTGCAGAGGATGGCTGTGAGACACGCAAATGTGCCCATGGGATCGGCCCTGTGTGGCTGTGCCCGGAGGGTTGTGTCTACACCCATGGAGCTGTGCCACCAGGGCTGTCCCCATGAAGCTGTGCCGCTGGGGCTGTCCCTGTGTGGTTGTTCCCATGGGGCTATGCCACCACAGCTGTCCCCACATGGCTGTTCCCATGTGGCTGCCACCAGGGCTGTCCCCATGGGGCTGTGAGTTTTGTTAACCCTTTTTTCCTCCATCCCCACCCTGCAGTCACCCCCCCTCCTCCCCAGCCCATCCCCTCCAGCAGCATTGTCTCCACCAGCCTGGTGACGGACCTGGAGGGCCTCACGCTCACTGACACCTCCTTGACACCCACCGTAAGTGCCCCTAACACCCTCCACAGGGGGCTCCCAGGGTCCCTGTCACCCACAGGGGGTTCCTGGGACCCCTGTCACCCCCAGGGGCCACAGCGTGTGCTTGGCAGCCCACGCTGCTTCCCTCGGTGCAGCTGCTGAGCCCGGCATTTGGCATGGTGAAGACCTATGAGCTGCTACACCGCATGGCGGGTGAGGGGCTCGCCGTTGAGTACTGCTTCAGCCGCCGACCCTTCCCAGGGGACCCCCACATGGTGGCCGTCCAGATCCAGATCTCCAACAACACGGACGCTGAGGTGAAGAACCTGCGGGTCAGCGAGCCCAAGCTGCTCTCTGGCATGCGGATCCAGGAGTTCCCCGAGATCGGTATGGCATGGCATGGCACGACACGGTTGTGATGCTGCAGGAGGAGGGGGACAGGGCTTGGTGGGTGGAGTGGACATGGGATGCAGTGGCACCCCTGTGGTTCCAGAGAGCCTGGCGCCGGGGGACATGGCCAGTGTGGTGATGGGCATTGACTTCTGTGACTCCACCCAGGCAGCAAACTTCCAGCTGTGGTAAGCATCTGGCACAGGGAAGGGCAGGACGAGTATCCCCGGGGATGGGGAAAGTGGGATAGGCACTGATGTCCCTCCAAGGGATATGGAGCAGTCAGGGACAGGGAACAGCAGGACAGACCACAGCTTATCCCAGGGGATATCCCAGCAGGACAGGGCATGGGGTATCCCAGGGGATGGGGGACAGCAGTACAGGGCATGGAGTATCCCAGGGCATGAGGGACAAGCACAGCAGGCACCAGGGTCCTTCCAGGAGAGGGAGGAAACTGAGATAGGCGTGGGGTGGTTTGGGGACAGTAGGAAATGCACTGGACTTCCCTGCAGGGGACAAGGAGGTGACAGCAGCTCCAGGTCCAGCCTGAGGGGTTCCCCCTATTCCCAAGCCCTTTTGTGCCTCAGTTTCCCCCAATCACCCCTGCCCATGGCAGAGATAGGAAGTGGGACATGGGGAGGGGGAACATTTTGAGCACGTGCCCCCCTCACCCACCTTTCTCCCCAGCACCCACACGCGCCACTTCTACGTCTCCATCCAACCGCCTGTGGGGGAGCTCATGGCCCCTGTCTTCATGAGTGAAAACGAGTTCAAGAAGGAGCAGGGTGAGTGGGGGACAGGGACGGGGACAGAGCGGTGTGCGGGCACCCACTGCTGACACTCACCCCTGATTTTGTCCCCTGTGCCGCCCTTGCTGTGGCCCTAGAGCACCTGGCACAGCCGGGTGAGGGTAAGTGGCTTCTCACAGGCCCCTAGACTAGCTCTGTTCCCCTCACCCCCTCCTGCACCCCAGTCTGCGGGTTGGGGTCACTAACCTGGTGCTGGGGTGGCCCTCTGGGTCCCCACAAGGTGTGGAGGGCTCATGCCACCCCTGGCGCTTCCAGTACTGTGTCCGGTGAGTGAAGAGGATGCCCTGGCTCTGTGTTCCCATGCCCCTGGAGCAGCATATCCCCTCCCTGCCCCCACGTGGGGTGCTGTGCTGAGTGGTGGGTGCTTGGTGACCTGCAGCATCCAGCCCCATCGCTGCCAGTGACCAGAGCAGCCCATCCACCAGGCAGGGACATGGGGATGAGCCTGGGCAGGGTTGTGAAAGAAGGATTTTCCCAAATCCACCAAATCCTGAATCAAGAGCAAGCAGGGCAGCCAGCTTGGGATGTGCTGGGGGACCAGGATACAGTGAGCTGGCAGCTGGAGGACTTTGTTTTGGGGATGGCAAAGCAGGGCACAGCAGGGAGTGTGGCTGGAGATGGGCAAATACCTCTGCTCCAGGGAAGCTGACGGGCATGAGCGAGATCGTGGAGAAGCTGACACTGCCTGAGAAATGCCGGAGCGATCATGCCATTGTCCAGCAAGTGACCTCGGCTGCCAATGTGGGCCGCGTGCCCTGCGGTGCCAGCAATGAGTACAGGTAGCTGGACCCCCACACTGGGATCAGGCAGGTGCTATCACCTCTCTAGTCCCATCTGAATCACAGTGGGGACACTCAGGGTTTCTTTAGGACAAGGAGCCTGCATGAACCCATGGCTGTGGGTGGAGGCGCCTGCCTGGTCCCCGCTGGAGCATCCCAGGGGACGGGAGGGTGACAGGGGACAGCTCACCCTGAAGCTCCGTGTTCACTGTCTGGCAGGTTTGCGGCTAAGACGGTGACAAGTGGGAGCCTGGTGCTCATCACCCTGGAGCGGCGGGAGGGCGGCGCGGCCCAGCTGACCATCAACAGCGAGAAGATGGTTATTGGCACCATGCTGGTGAAGGACATCAGCCAGGCCCTGGCACAGTGACAGCCAGGCCCCGCCACACCCACAGCCCTGCCCTCCCACTCCCTCTGCTCCACACTGCTCCCCATAACATTCCCTGCCCTGATTTCTGCCGGGTTATTCCCTGCCCTGATCCCAAAAGGGGTGGCAGGCAGCGAGCGACCCCTGGGCCAGCTTTGCTGCTGGAAGGAAGGAGCAGGACGGGGCACACGGGATGCAGGGAGATGTCCTACTCGGAAGGGTGGCAGCAGTTCCATCCCCCATGGAGCATAGCGTGCCCCCAGCCCCTCACCACCATCTCCCAGTGTAACCCTTATTTATTATGTCCAGGATCTCCCAATAAAGCTCTTCTCCAACCTGCTCCCTTCCCTTCTGCTCTGTGTGCACAGCGGCTGGATCAGCCCCAAACTCCCCCCATGCTGGGCTCTGCCAGCCTCCTTTGGGCAGCCACAGGGACATCGGGGGACCAACCATCCCTCAGACAACTGGGAACATGCAGAGTCTCTCAGGGGTGTGTGTCTGCTGGCTCCTGAGAACCTGGAATCGGGGTGAACCCCCTG